>NC_057719.1:6842739-6861355 GCF_004010195.1 Chiloscyllium plagiosum
CTCTCTCTCTCTCTTCACCCCGTCTCTCTCTCTCTCTCTTCCCCCCCCTCTGTCTCCTCTGTCTCCCTCTCTCTTCCCTCCTCCTCTGTCTGTCTGTCTGTCTCTCTGTTCCCACCATGTGCTTCCTTTGTCTGCTCTTTGCCCTTTTAAAACTGCTGTTGTTTTGACTTTTTTCCAAAGTTCCAAAACAATGCAACAGCATATAAAATAGTAATTGCTGCTTCTGGAATTCGAGGAAATTACTTCCAACACCTAAAATACCTCAAAAAAAGGAGCAGCTCTTACAGCCAGAAATTTTAACTTCCTCCATCTTGGATTACCCAGAATATCCTTGAGCATAAGTTACTAAAAGCTAGCAAGGAGGTCCAGCACGCATGCAGTCGACCACTATCTACATGGGAAAATCAGGAGTGTGACGGAATACTCCCCACATATTTGAATGGGTGCAGCTCTCACAACACAAAGAGTTTGACATCATCCACGGTAAAGGAACTTGCTTGGCTTCGCATCCACTTCCTCCTCCACTGATGCTCAGCAGCAATGTGTATTATCTGCAAGATGCACTGCAGAAATTCACTGAACATCCTTAGCACCTTTCAAACCCAAGGCTACTTCCATGGAACACCGCTATCTGCAACTTTCCCTTTTTAAGCCACTTGCATTCCTGGCTTGGAAATACGTTGCCATTCCTTCAGTGTTGCTAGGTCAAAATCCTGGAATTCCCCCTCCATGGGCATTGTGGGTCTACCTACAGCACATGCTTTGCAGCAGTTCGAGAAGGCAACTCACCATCACCTCCTTGAGGGCAGCTAGAGTGGACAATAAATGCTGGCCAGCCTTTGATGTCTACATCTTACAAGTGAATTAATAAAAAAAAGTTCTGTAGGTAAAGTGTATGTTAGCCTTTATCAGAAGATTTGAGTGCAGAAGCAAAGAAGTCTTCAATCGTAAAGAAGTTAAAAATCACAACACCAGGTTATAGTCCAACAGGTTTAATTGGAAGCACACTAGCTTTCGGAGCGATGCTCCTTCATCAGGTGATTGTGGAGGGCTGGATCATAACACAGAAGGATATACTTCTCTAAGAAAGGATATACTTGCCATAGAGGGAGTGCAGCAGAGGTTCATCAGATTGCTTGAATGGTGGGATTGTCCTATGAGGAGAGAGTGAGCCTATCTTCTCTGGTGTTTAGAAGAATGAGAGAAGATAGGAAACAAAGTTCAAAATTATGAAAGGTTAGTAGAAACAGGATGTTGCCCCTTGCTGTTTGGTCTCAACTTTTATTCTTAGACTGTGTTTATTAGGATTCTGATAAGGTGGGAAGTTCTTTACTCAGTGTAAACTTTTGGGATTCTCTATCCCAGAGGGTGGTGGAAACTTAAACATTAAGTTCAAAATGGAGACCAGTAGATTTATAATTACTAATGAGATCAAAGGGTCTAGAAATTTCTTGATTTTAGTCCAGAGCAGATGTTCTCAACATGTCCTAGTTCTTTTGATAACAAGTGTGTATAATTTTATAGATCTAATACTTTACTCACTACAGACTAGTGATATTTCCAAATGCGCTTTTTTAAAATATATTTTGGGGGACAGGGCAAATAAACAAGTAAAGTTAATGCATTGAATTTGAACTTTTTTTTTCTATAAGAGTTAGTGGCAAAGTTTTTATTGCAATGTTTCTTTGCCAGTGAAGATGATTGTTTATTGATTTAAGGCCTGATTTAAGAAGTGATGCAATAGAAAATAAATGATTGCATTTTTAATATTTTCATTTGAAAGGGGGGTATATCACAGTTTGCTGTTAAAATTATTCCTAAAATGCATGATATGTAGGCGAATCAAGTCAGAGTTTAAGAAGCTTAGACTCTGCCCAGCAATCTATCTGCATAGAATTGTGGTTGAACATATTTATTTGAGTAAAAGAATGTTGGAGTAGTACTGTTCTATGCATGTGTAATAGGGTGAATATTGAGGAATGCCATTATTAACCACCCACTGTGATGTCTTATGGACTTGTGGGTAGAACAGTTTGGGATTGCAAAGGAATAAGACCACAGATCTAGTGGTCTGAAAGCCTCTAGCAGTATCCATTATATCTATGTATGTTGTAAGTTGTTGCTAACATGTAATAAAACATTTCTAATCAGAAGAGACCATTTGAGTTAGTCTGGAATTGATTTTCCTCTATTACACTAGATCAAACAGGCTCTATAGTTTCCAATGCTTGAGGAGATTAGCAGCAGCCTTAAAGTGGCATATCAATTTGATACAGCAGAGACTTTTTTGACCCTTCATCTGTTGGGAAAAACATTCTCCTGATGTACTGTAAGCCTTTCAGGATGCTGAGCACCTTTACCAAATCTTGTGGCCTTTTCTGTTCTTGAAAATAACTCAACCTCAACAGTCTATAACTGTAAACCTTAGTCTCAGAGGCTATTTGCATTGTTATCTTGTTTTCTCTCTCTCCAAAGTCATTTTGTCCTTGCTAAATTGTGGTGCCTTGACTTGGACAGAATGTTGCAGCTGGAAATGACCTAGTGTCTTGTATAAGCTTATTTATGTTTGGAGAATGTTCCAATATATTACTTACTTGGGATGTAATTGTGACATGATGCTCAGCTGCTGCAGTTCTTCTCCCTCCTTCATGACACAGACTTTTATTGGAAATACTGAAATGCATTTAGTGCTTAATGTTTATGCTGTTTGTAAAAATATGAATTGTATGTACATTCTTGGTGTTGACTTAATGGCTATTTCTCCTGAATTGAGATCCGGTTTGAATCCATAAAATGGAGTGTTAGACAAAAGACAGCTGCATCTTGAATTTCTATGAAAGGTTCTGATCTAAACTTCAATTTTTCTCAATTTCTGAAATTAAAATCACTCCCTCTTGTGGAAGAGATACTATTTCACGAAGCATATGTGGCTGTAAAAGACGTGCATTCAGACTTGCTTGTTCCTGCTGCCACAGGAAGTTCAGGGTGTCCAATAACCAAGCAGAGGCACAGTTGCCATGGAGATTAAGGTAAGACACCCCCACCACCTTAAAAAGGATAGCTGTATTTCTGTTCATGTGCATGAAGCATTAGCCTCTGCTCACTTCCCCATGTCATCTGTTGAAACTTGAGTATACGTCTGTCAAATCAAGGTCGTTTATTCAGTTGCTGACGTGGTACCACAACTTTAGTCAGCAAGGTTTTTCCCTTAGTAATTTTTTTCAAAATTGTGATATGTTGTGTGTTAACTGAAAATGTAGGCAATACTACATTGAAGAATTCAGTTCATTTTCTCCAATTGATATTAAACAGAATTGTTGCAGAAAGTAAACTGAACTAAATGTGAAGTTTATTGCAAGACTGTGAACAGAATTCCATTTTAGGCAGCTACCTAGGCTGTGTGTAACGGTCTGCCCTCCGCATATGAATATGCTGCAGCTAGATGTCCCAAAAGCAAAGGTTCTAATTGCTTGATTCTAACCAGTCTGAAACCTAAAGCTTAGTTTTCTTGGGAGGAAATGACTTATATTTTGACTTTGTTTACTTGTCAATTGGTTGAATGATGATTAGCTGCACATACACAGCATATATTCAAACTAAAATTTAACTGAACAGAACTTTTTAAAAGAGGAAAAACATGTTAGAACTATTTTGTTCAGTGTAGTGAAATAACTTAAATTGCCTACTCAGTATTCAAATTTGAAAAGCTTTTAATCATTAAAAGAATACATAAATAAAAATAAAGTCTTGCAGCAACATGTGTAAGTTCAAGGTTTCCTGTTGGTGGAAGTTTTTTTTTAATCTGAGGGAAGGACCGTTGGCAGGAAATGTGTCAGTCGCTTGTTTTCTTGAACTGAAGGAAGTGAAAAGGATTCGCTGACTTGCTGACTATGTATGCAGTTCCCTTCTGTTTTCAAAGTGTTTTTAAAAGAGAGAGGGCTTTTCCACTGCTGTACAACACTAATCAATGGCTTTGGTCTTCACATCTGAACCTGGTGTTTGGGGAAATTACACTTAGAAAGTGATGTCGTGCTCTTGAGAGGTATTGAATTCTCAATGTTTCAGTATCTTCAAACTGAAAGTATGGTGAACTGTGGATTTGTCAAAGGTCTGTGTTTGTATTGGTATTTGACATTCTGAAGCTGTGGAAGTGTATGTAAATTGATGTGGGTTTTCATACTTGGCTGCTAGTAATTGGGAAAACGTTTACTTCACTGTCTCCAATTCAAAGCTGTTATTCTCAGTAGTCTGCATAGCAGCCATATGTTGAAGGGGCTGCCTGAGTAGTACAGTGCTTAAAGCAACCAAATTGTTTTTTCTTTCTACAGATCTTCACAGTTCAGGATTTTCTTATTTTAAAAAAATGGTGTATAAGACTGAGGATGAAGTAATTAATAATGTGGATTATTTTTCTGTTTCTCCAGATAAATCGCCCAGTTGCTTGATTTTTTTTCAAAATGTTTGGGGGGTAAAGACTATACAAGCTAAAACAAAGTCTATGGATGCTGAAAACTGGAAATTAAATACTAGAAATATTTAGCAATTCTAGTTAGTGTCTATGGTGGGGAAAATAAGTTGATATTAAATTTACCTTTTATCAGAACGGAGTATAGCAAGAAATGCTTAAGTTTTGAGTGTGAAAACTAAAAGGAAAGGCAGCTGAGAGTAGGGTGTAAAGTCAAATAGGAGTAATTTTTCTTTTTCATCTTTTTGAGATGTAGGTGTTTCTGACAAGGCCAGTATTTCATCCCTGATTACTCTTGAACTAAGATACTTCTGAGAGCACATTATTAGTGGGGTCATTTGTGATGAAAACCAGGGATTGGTGAATTATGTGGATTCACAATTTATGCTGGTTTCATGATCACTAATGTGACTAGTTTTCAATTCCAGGGTTATTGATTTTTAGTGATTTTTAACTTTGTACTCTCCAGTCCAACACCAGCATCTCCAAATCAGGGTTAAAGCCAAAAGTCTAAAAATTGGAAGCAAGTCAGTGAATTTTTTTCAATTGAGGATGAGACCAGGAAACTGCATTAGTGCACTCATCAGTATATAATAGGGGAGGAAAAAAAAGGTAAGGTTTGAAAAAAGAATGTTCACTTATTCCACTAAAAGGCAGACTCAACTCATCCTCATCAACACCAACACCATCACCATCCAGATGAGGATGTCTGTCACCCACACTGAGTCTGTGGGTGGCTGTGCAGACTGATGTGGCTTCACAGGCTCTGTTACACTTTGGGCAGAAGTTAAGTGTGGGAAGGGGTGTTGGTGTGGCAGTGGGTTCCTTACATTTGTTTTCACCTGACTTCTGCTTTTACCTGATGGTGTGTCTCTGAATGCTTGATACCTTTGCAGTGTCCCTCTTCCTCCTCCCCTGAAGGGTCTTGGGCCAGTGTTTCCCAGGTGTCCATTGGGAATGCTGCACTTTGCCATTGAGGTCTTGGGGGTATCTCTGGTCACCTGATGCTGACCTGCCAGTTTGAAGCTGGGAATAGAGCAATCCGCTTGAGTCGTCTTGGGTCTGCCATTGCAACTGATGTGCTCGGCCCATTGTAGCCAATCAAGGTGGCCACTGCTTTGATGCTAGGGATGTTGGCATGGTCGAGGACACAGGTATTGATGCATCTTTCTTCCCAGCAGGAGCTTGCACAAGTAGCATTGATGGTACTGCTCCAGCGGCTTGATATATCTGCTGGAGACAGCCCATGTAGAGTGTGAACCACCACATGATCATGATGTCAGATCTGATGTTGTCCTCAAATACCCTTTTCCTCAGGCGACCAAAGGCTGTGCTAGCATACTGGAGGGAGTATTGGATCTCTTCAATAACTGTTTGGCTGATAGGGCACCCCTGAGGTATGAGAAGATGTTCCACATATTTCACTGAAAGGCAGGCTTTATGAGGATTTATGTGGGTACCTATAGCAACCTCTTGTTTGATTTTATTTATTTTCACGTGTACTGAAGTAGTGAAAAGCTTTGTTTACTGTGACCTGTAAGCAGATCACAGTAAGCAATGTGCAAAACATTTAGACAGGCATACAGGTTACATTGCACAGGGCGTACAAGAGAGATCAATGTTAGCATGATCAGCATTATTCGAGGCAAGACTGTCTATTCGTAGTTTTATGATGGCTGGAAAGAAGCTGTCCTTGAACCTACTGGTGCGTGTGTTCAGGCTTCTGTATTTTCCTGATGGAAGAGGTTGAAGGAGCGTTTTTGATGTTGGCAGCCTTTCTGCGGCAGTGAGCCTTGTAAATGGAGTCCATAGATGAAAGGTTGGTTCTTGTGATGGCTTGGGCTGTGCACAACATCCTCTGTGTAGTTTCCTCTGATCCTGGGCAGAGCAGTTTCCATTTCAGGCCGTTATGCACCCAGACAGTATGCTTTCAGTTATGCATCTGTAGAAGTTGGTGAGAGGGGATTCGAGATGACGGAGACCCAGTAGGTTTTGCTGAGCTCTGCCCCAGACAAAGTGGGGCACTCACGCTCCCTTCACTGTTTAGACTTAGACCTATGCCCTCGCTCGTGCTCTCGCTCGCGCGCTCTCTCACTCTCTGGAGACCAGTGAGCAAGGTTAGATCTTATGGCATACTGGGAGAACTAGCATGTGGAAACAAAACTTGCTCAAAGGTAGATGATGACACCAAAATCAGATATGTAGTGGACAGCAAAGGAGGTTACCTCAGATTACACCAGGATCTTGATCAGATGGGCCAATGGGCTGAGGATTGGCAGATGAAGTTTAATTTAGATAAATGTGAGGAACTGCATTTTGGAAAAGCAAATCAGGGCAGGACTTGTACACTTGATGGGGTCCTAGGGAGTGTTGCTGGGCGGGAGATCTTGGAGTGTGGGTTTGTGGCTCCTTGGGGGGTGGGGTCTCAGGTGGATGGGATGGTGAAGAAGGCATTTGGTATGCTTCCCTTTTATCGGTCAGAGTAGTGAGTACAGGAGTTGGAAGGTCATGTTGCGGCTGTACAAGGACATTGGTTAGGCCACTTTTGGAATATTGCATGCAATTTTGGTCTCCTTCCTATCAGAAGGATATTGTGAAACATGAAAGGGTTCAGAAAAGATTAAAAGGATGTTGGAGGGGGTTGAGTTACAGGGAGAGGCTGAATAGGCTGGGCGCTTTTCCTTGGAATGTTGGAGGCTGAGGGGTGACCTTTACAGAGGTTTATGAAGTAATGGGGGGCATGGAAAGGGTGAATAGGCAAGGTCTTTTCCCTGGGGTGAGTGAGTCTAGAACTAGAGGACATAGGTTTAAGGTGAGAAGGGAAAGATATAAAAGAGTCCTAAGGGGGGCAATGTTTTCACATACAGGGTCGTGCGTGTGTGGAATGAGCTGCCAGAGGAAGTGGTGGAGGCTGGTACAAAGACAGCATTTAAAAGGTATGTGGAGTACGTGAATAGGGGCAAATGGGACTAGATTAGGTTTGGATATCTGGTCGGCATGGGCGAGTTGGACCGAAGAGTCTGTTTCTGGATGTTGACACCTGCAGGGCAGAGCTTGATCTCTGAGTTTGTACAACTCCGAGAGAAGATTGATGCTTCAATGGACCGGGTCTCCTCCAGGTGGGAATTGATGTCAGACATGCTGTCGAGGCATGACCTGGAGATCCAGAGTCCTGGGTGGCATGTCGGAGGGGCAGAGCAATGCGCCGCGGCTTCCAAGACCACGGCCGAATCTTCTGAGAGTTGGGTTCAGGCCTTTGAACACCGGGTGCGGGCCTTGGAGGAACAGGTCGATGATTGGGATAACTGGTCGGCATGGGCGGGTTGAACGGAAGGGTCTGTTGCCATGCTGTACATCTGACTCTATGACCTTAAATAGAAGTTGTCGGAAGAATATCTGGTTGCTAGGGCTTCCCAAGCAGGAGGAAGAAGGCCAGCTCATCAACTTTCTGGAGCAATAGCTCCCCCAGTTTCTAAGGCTACAGGTCCAGGTAGGTTGGGTGCAGGTCGAGCGGGCCCACCAGGGTGCAGTGCGCAGGCCCGGATTGGACCAGTGCCAACCCGGTCCTAGTGTGACTCCATCATCATAGAGACAAACAAATGATGCTGGAAGCCTCTAGAGCACTGGGGAAGGATCCTCAGGCTATGGTATATAAAGGATCACGAATTATGCTTTTTCAGGACTTCTCCCTGGTCGTGATCCACAAGAGGAAGGCCTTTGATGAGGTAAAAAAGCGGCTGAGGGACTTGAATATTCAGTACTTCTGAGATATCCAGCGATACTGCGTTTCAGCTGCAGAGGCTCCATGTTCAACTTTGATTTGCTGGAAAAGGCAAAGGACTTCTTGGATGCTCTAAAATAGGCTGATTGGCCTGAATTATATGGACAATTATTTTATTCTGCCCCTTCTCCCCCTCCCCCTTTTTCGTCTGTAATTTGCCTGGTTTACCTGGTTGTTGGGGGGTGATCTTGATTTCCCTTTTTAATATGTGTCGGGATTACAACTTTATATTTTGTTTTGTTCAGCCAGGAGTGCCTAGGGTTACAGTATGGAAGGCACTGGTTGGGTACCCACTTTTTGCTTTCTTGTCATAAGATATGGCTCCAGCGAGGAGTCATGGTGGGATCAATGGGTGGTATGAGCACCCACTGTGGACAAGGGGAAAAATCTCCTTTGTTATGTTTTATGTTATACAAGTAGTTGGTAGTTTTTGATTTAATAGTTTTAGAAGTTGCGTTTTTAAACTTTGTGAACTGTTTAAGGTTCTCGCTTGGTGCGCTATGAGTGGGATTCTTCCTCCCGTGGGTTTGAACTTGCAACAGAGAGGATTCAGCTAGGAGTATTTCTCTTTTTTTTAAACTCTAAAAGTAGAGGAATGACTATCCTCATCTGGAGGAACCTTCCGTTTCAAATGTTAGGCCAAATAACTGATGAGTCTGGGTGATTCATAATACTTAAAGCTTTAAAACATGGAGAGGATATGGGATTCTGAATGAATTCCCCCCCCCACGGCACATCCCTTTAAATTTGTAACTGATGCGCTGTCTAGATTGATGGCCCTCGGGGCACACCATTCGATTATAAGGAGAGACTTTAATGGCATTATTGACCCTGAGGTGGACAGGATGCGTGGGGGGTCTTGTGGATATGTCTCCACAATCTAGGCAGTTGGTGGACTTGAACAGAGAGTTGGGGTTGGTGGATGTATGGAGTTGCCTTTACCCTGAAGGTAGGGATTTTACATTCTATTCTAACCCACATAAGTAACATACCAGCATTGACATTTTTTGTCCCATCAGCCTTTTTGAACTCTGTACTATCCAGCAGAATAGGGAATATAGCCATTTCTGATCATGTGGCAGTGTTAAGACTGGAGGTGGTGAGGTGGATTCCTGGCACTGGCGTATGGGCCCTTTCCTCCTGAAAAATTAATAAGTTTATAATATTTTTTGCAAGAGTTTAAAAATTTTTGGGATATAAACTCCGGTACAGCCAGCAACCCATCGATGATGTGGGACACTACCAAGGCCTACATGCGGGGTTTGATTATTTCTTACTCTGCAACACGAAAACGACAGAGGGGAGAACAGCAACGTCTGCTGGAGGCTTGCCTGAAGGCAGCTGAGTTAGTCTACTTTGGTAGGCTGTCCATAACGAAGTTACAGCGGATTACAACTCATGGCTACTTTGAATGTTGCACTTACCCAAACAGCAAAGAGGGAAATCTCTTCTATGAAACAGATTATTTGAGTACAGGTGATAAGCCAGGTAGATATTTAGCGTACTTGGCCAAAAAGAAGAATGCTCCCCAATCTATTAAATCCATTAGAGAGAGTGCTGATACTCTGACTTGCAATACCAAAAAGATTAATGCAGCATTTAGAAAGTTTTATTTTGAGCTGTATCAGTCAGAGGGCTGTGAGGATAGAATGAGGAAGATGGAGGCCTTTATTTTAAGACCCAGGACCTTCTTGGGTGTAACCTCAGAGCAGGTGTCCTTTTTGAGTGCCCCTTGTACAATTCGGGAAGTACAGGAGGCGGTGAGGCTGCTCCAGAGTGATAAAGCGCCCGGGCCAGATGAATTTCCAAATGAGTTTTATAAGGAGTTTATAGACAAGCTGGCCAGGCCACTCTTGAATAATTGTACATATCCATTCAGTCAGGGTAGCCACCCATCGTCTTTCAGAGAAGCAAATATCTCTCTTATCCTTAAGGGAAGGCCCCAGAAGAATGCATTTCGTACAGGCCCATATCATTACTGAACATGGGTTTTAAAATGCTGGCATTAAGGCTGAAGAGGGTATTGCCTTTTATTGTAAAGGAGGACCAGGCTGGTTTTATTAAGGGTCATAGGTCTACCAACAATATTAGAGTATTAAATATGGGTCCAAATATGTCATCGAAGAGCGATACTGGGTTTGATAGTCTCCCTAGACACAGAGAAAGCACTTGATCGGGTGGAGTGGCCGTACCTCTTTTATGTCATTGAACGGTTTGGTCTTAGGTTTTTACCAAATGGGTGGCAGTGCTGTATAGTGACCCGAAAGCAACGGTGCTCCCTAATGGTTGAAGGTCAGATTGTTTTAGTGTTGGCAGAAGCTGCTGTCAAGGGTGTCGTCTTTCACCACTATTATTTACATTGATGATCCAGCTGCTGGTGGAAGCCATTCAATTGGATCCCTATATAACTGCCCCGGAGGTAGGATCAGGCAGACATATAATTACTCTTTGTGCTGATATCCTTCCTTTTTTCAACTGATCCAATGACATCTATGTCCCACTTAATACAAATGATTACTCTATTTGGTTTGTTTTCAGGGTACAAAATTAACTTCATGAAATCAGAGGGCATGCCTGGGGGGTGCTGGGGGGTCTTACCAGTATGTCCAACCTTGGGGATGGAACCAGTTTCTCCTTTCTGTGGTTACAGGGAGGTTTTCTGTACTTAAGCATTTTTATTACCCCGGTTTTCGATCAGTTATATGAAGCCAATTATGTGCAGTTGCTAGAGAAAATTAGGTAGGACATTTGGCACTGGGAAGATTTTCAGGTATCTTGGTTGGGCAGGATAGCCCTGGTTAAGATGAATGTTCTTCCTTGCTTATAATATCCCATGGAATGTTCCCCTTGATGCTGCCAAGGCAAACACTGCGCAGGCTTCACAACTGGCTCGGATCTTTTATTTGGCATCATCAATGGCCTCTTATTAAGCTGGATAAATTGCAGCTTTCGTGAAGAAAGATTTGGGTGGGAGTGAGTGGGGGAAGAAAAGAGTCTAGATTTTCCGGACTTTAGGAAGTACCAACTGAGTTCCTTATCCTGTGTGGCTGAATGGGCCTGTCAGCATCCGCGCTCAATTTGGTTAGACATTGAGACCTCCCAGACAAAATGCTCCCTCATTAACTTGTTTATGGACAAGATGAGATCTGGTTATGGATCATTGTAAAAACTTGATTGTCCACCAATTTCAAGAGATGGTCTTCCACAGCTTCTGACCAGCATTGTACGTATTTTTGTGAAGCTCTTCCCATTTCAGCTTCTCCTTGTAAGCTGAGACGCCTTGATCTGATTTTCTGAAGTGGAGTAGTAGGTGTCTTTTTGGTTGTGTAGCAGTGGTCCAGAAAGTTTGATCCTCTGGGGTAGAAGAGGTATTGGTGGTACTTTGGAAGCACCCTGTTGTGGTTGGCTTGGTTGAAGTCACCAGCCACAATGAGTAGAGCATCTGGGAATTTTTTTCTCTAAAAGTGCTTGTAGTGATGTAAATTACGTCCCAGGCATCCTTCACATCTGCATAGGATGAAGCGAGTGGAGTTGAAGGTAAAGTTCTTCAATGTGAAAACCAATTGAGCTAGGTTAAAGTTCTGTGGACTTGTTGGGCTGAATAAATGTAATGCTGGAATCATCGACAGCTGTCATCCCCAAAGAAAAGGGGTAAAAATTTACTCTTTGAAAATGATGAGCATAATGTTTGGTTGGAGGACTGCAAATTTAAAGATTAGATTCCTGAACTTTGTTGGAAAAGTTTAGAAAGTTTGAGAGAGTGAGTGTGAACTAGTAAATTTAAACATGTGGTCAGCAGATCACGGTAATGAATTGAAGAGAGGTGTTCTGTCAAGTGGGACTTTTATTTCCCCATGGAAAAGGCGACCACATTGGAGCAGTGAAAGCAGTATATTAAATTGAATGTATAAATCACGTGTTGTTTTATCTGGAAGATGTGTTTGTAGTGCCAGGAAGGGTAGCGGTAAAAGAAGTAGGTGCTGCAATTGATGATGTATACTTTTTGTGACAAAAGACCATACTTTTTAACCAGTTGACCTCCACATTCAACATTGAATCTATTTATGAAGTTGATTTAGAACGTAAGCTGATTGATGATTTTTCCTCAGGTGGTTGTTGGACATTGATGCAGAGCATTGTGGCATTCATTTTAATTATACAGCTATCATAGAGTCATAGAGGTGTACAGTATGGAAACAGACCCTTCGGTCCAACCTGTCCATGCCGACCAGATGCCCCAACCCAATCTAGTCCCATCTGCCAGTACCCGGCCCATATCCCTCCAAACCCTTCATATTCATAAACACACCCAAATGCCTTTTAAATGTTGCAATTGTACCAGCCTCCACCACTTCCTCTGGCAGCTCATTCGATACACGTACCACTCTCTGCGTGAAAAAGTTGCCCCTTAGGTCTCTTTTATATCTTTCCTCTGTCACCCTAAACCTATGCCCTCTAGTTCTGGACTCACACCAAAATTGGAGGTGCAGTGGACAGTGAAGAGGGTAGCCTCAGATTACAACAGGATCTTGACCAGATGGGCCAATGGGCTGAGAAGTGAGAAATGGAGTTAATTCAGATGAATGCGAGGTGCTCAGCAACACTCCCTAGGACCTTAACATTAAGTGTATAAGTCCTGCTAAGGTTTGCTTTTCCAAAATGCAGCACCTCACATTTATCTGAATTAAACTCCATCTGCCACTCCTCAACCCATTGGCCCATCTGGTCAAGATCCTGTTGTAATCTGAGGTAACCCTCTTCGCTGTCCACTACACCTCCAATTTTGGTGTCATCTGCAAACTTACTAACTGTACCTCTTATGCTCGCATCCAAATCATTTATGTAAACGATCATTGAGGGAAAAGAAGAATAATTAAAAATAAAACGGCAGTTAGTCGAAGTGTGAAGGAACAACATTTTCAAAATGCATTTTTTCAAGGCTGCGATCCTTTATTCCCTTTTGAATAATCTTTAGATTAGCAATAGAATATAGGTTTATGTGAATATATTTTTCATGTGTTGCATAAACTCAACCACCTGATGAAGGAGCAGTGCTCTGAAAACTAGTGCTTCCAAAGAAACCTGTTGGATTATAATCTGGTGTTGAGATTTTTAACTTTGCACATTCCAGTCCAACACTGGCACCTCCAAATCATTTTAATGTGATAGAGACTAATTGGAAGTTTAGAGTTCAGTCTGAAGTCCGATCGGTCATGATCTTCAGGCAAGCTTGAGAAGCCCAATGGCCTTGCCCCTAATTTATCCATAAGTCCAGTACAACTCTTTCACTAGCTGAACTTGGTTTCACATTGAACAATAACTCCTTCAACTCCACTCAATGCTTCCAATCAAAAAGGACTTCAGTGCTTACCCCCCTGTATCTTAGCAAAATCTGCCTTTTAGTGGAATATGTGAAATATTCTTTATTAAAATCTCGATCATGTTACTTTTTGTTAATGTCGCATGTACCAAGATAGTGAAGTATTGTTTTGCGTGCTATACAAGCAGATTGTACCATAAAAACTGCAACATGGTAGAAGAACAGCTGCGGAGAAGGTGCACAGAGATCAGAAATCTACATTTGTGTAAGTCCATTCAAAAGTCTGATAACATTGGGGAAGAAGCTGTTCTTGAATCTGTTTGTATGTGTATTCAAACTTCTGTATCTTCTGACGGAAGAGAGTATAACCAGGGTGGGAGGGGTCTTTGATTATTGGCTGCTTTCCTGAGGCAGCAGGAAGTATAGATGAGGTTAATAGATGGAAGGCTGGTTTATGTGATGGACTGGGCTATGTGCATGACTCTGTAGTGTTTTGCGGTCTTGGGGAGAGCAGTTGCCATACCATGCTGTGATATGTGCAGATTAGGTTCCTTTCTGTGGTGCATCTATGAAAATTGGTAAATGTCATTGTTGACATGCTGAATTTCCTTGGCCTCCTGAGGAATTAGAGGCATTGTTGTGCTTTCTTGACTTGTCAATGTGGATGGACCAGGACGGGCTTGATGGTGATCACTCCCAGGAACTTTCCTCTCTCAAACATCTCCACCTCTGCACGATTGACGCAGACGGGCATTCCCTCCACTCCACTTCCTGAACTCAATAACCAACTCCTTTTCCTGATGTTGATGGAAAGATTGTCTTTATGCCTTGCCGATGAGCACTCAATCTCTTTCCTGTACTGTCTCATTGTTGGAGATCTGACCTTCAGTGGTGGTGGTGTCAGCAAACTTGTAAATGGGGTTGGGTGGAATTTGGCTACACCGGCATGAGTGCATAAGTAGCATAGTAGGGAGCTGAGTGCACAACCTTATGGGGCTCTGATGTTGAGGATTATCATGGAGGAAGTGTTGTCACCTGTTCTATTGTGGTCTATGGGCAGGCAGTTGAGCCAGTTACAGAGGGGAGAGCCAAGACCAAGGTGTTGGAGTTTGGAAAGGGGTCTGTTTGGAGTTACGGTGTTGAGATGGAGCTATGGTCAATAAGTGGGAGCTTGATGTAGGTATCCTTGTTAACCAGATGTTTCAGGGAGAAGTGTAGGGCCAGGGAGATGACATCTGCTGTGGACCTGTTGCTATGATAGGCAACTTGCAAAGGATGAAGGCAGGCTGGTAGACCGGAGTTAATGTGAGCCATGCTTAACCCCTCGAAGCACTTCATAGTTATGGAGGTTAGAGCCACCAGCTAGTAATCATTGGGGCACACAGCATGATTTTTCTTTGGTGCTGAGATGATGGTGGTTTTCTTGAAGCAGGTGGGGACTTCAGATCATATTAAAGATGTCAGTGAATGCTCCTGCTAGCTGTTCCCCACAGGATCTGTGTGGGGGGCTGGGGAATCCATCTGGGCCAGTTTGTTTTTGTCGGTTTGTTAGATTCTTTTCCTGAGGTTTCACACATGAGATGCAATTCGCTCAAATCATCTTCTGCAAACAAAGTTTATTAAAGCCTGGACATGCTAGGTGATCCCCTTTGACCCTCCTCGCAGGTGTGCAACGTAGAGTCAAAAGATGCTCTGAACAAAAAAACACCCCCTTTTATGTAAGTCAGTTGGTAAAGTTCACAGATACTCTTATGCCCCACCTCCTCTGCCACGCCGCCCCCCTCCCCCCGTACCATTAAGTGTATAAGTCCTGCTAAGATTTGCTTTCCTAAAATGCAGCACCTCATGTTTACCTAAATTAAAGTCCATCTGATACTTCTCAGCCCATTGGCCCATCTGATCAAGATCCCATTGTAATCTGAGGTAAACTTCTTCACTGTCCACTATACCTTCAATTTTGGTGTCATTAGCAAACTTAATAATTATACCTCTTATGCTCTCGACAAAATCATTATATAAATGATGAAAAGTAGAGGACCCAGCACTGATCCTTGTGGCACTCCACTGGTCACACTGAAAAACAACCCTCCAGTCTGAAAAACAACCCTCCACCACCACCCTCTGTCTTCTACCTTTGGATACAGAACTGGCTCAAAATGGTGAGCTCTCCATATATTCCATGAGATCTAACCTTGCTCACCAGTCTCCCATGGGGAACCTTGTCGAACGCCTTACTGAAGCCCATATAGATCGCATCTACCGTTTTGCCCTTATCAATCCTCTTTGTTACTTTTTCAAAAAAACTTGATCTAAGAATCTTTCTTGACTGTAACTTGTATTTAAGACAAGATGTTGGCTTGCTATTTCAAACATGCATCTGTCTGACAGCAATTTGTCAGGCAGGCATGGTGGCTCAGTGGTTAGCACTACTGTCTCTCAGCACCAGGGACCCAGGTTTGATTCCATCCTGGTGACTGTGCAAACTCCACACAGACATTCTTCCTCTGGGTGCTCCGGTTTCCTCCCACAATCTAAAGGTGTGCAGGTTAGGTGGATTGGCCATACTAAATTGTCCATATTGTCTGGAGATGTGCAGGCTATGTGGCTGAGCCATGGGAAATGCAGGGTTCCAGGGAAAGGGTAGGAATTGGGTCTGGGTGGGATGGTTTGGAGGGTTGGCGTGGACCCAATGGGCTGAATTGCCTGCTTCCCCACTATAGGGATTCATGACCATTAGAGAATGAGGGAGCCAGAGGTAGGTTCATGCAGTGGGAGGTGTTCCATAAGAGGTGCTGTTAATTGTCTCGACTGGGAGAGAAGTCCTGAAGTGTTTTTTTTCTGGTGTGCGTTTGTGGTGCAGAAGTAGACCATTGTTCTATTGTGTCTGCATTAGTGGATTTTTAATAGAGTACTTTTTGTGCTGTAATGCTCAAATTCCCCCTTAAACCTGAATGGTACCAAATTGGCAATTTACTTTATACTGTATAATAATGTAAGTAGTTTGAATTTGTAAATTGATTAACAGCTGAAGTATAGGGCTATGCAGAATAGGTTAGTATATGGGTGGTTTGTACGTTAAGCTGCAAATTGATACCAGCTCTATGGATAGAATGCATTTGTGTTGTAATAGATTTGTTATGGACTTTTTGTAAAGCTGGAACTTGGCATTCACTTCTGTGTTCTCATAAGCTATCAGTGTTAATGGTGCTTGTAATATTACTCCATGTCAGCATAGAGGAGTATAAATAAGGGAAGCATTAGCCAGTTTATATTTTTCTCAGCATTGAATGTTGTTTTATAAATTAGATACACAATGACTTCAGTACTTTGTCATAACATCTCAGCTCAAAATAGTCTAAGATACATAATATAGGATAAATAGCATGTGTCTAATTATGCTCATTCCAGTTAAACATTGGCCTCTTTGTTAAACATGACATCCAGATGTAGTATTCTGCAACTGTTACTGACCTATACTTTCCCACTGAAGACATTGGCATCTTTCAAGCTGGTGCCCTTTTTAAAGGTATCAGGTTATCTAGAATCTTTGCAAGCAATTTGCATTACCTCTCTGGCTTATCACTTTGTTGAGTTTCATTTCACTTCTTATCGATTCCTTCCTGCCTAATATTCCTATACACATTTTTGATTAAGAAACCTGTTATTCCATGGTAAGTGTAATTCCAAATGAGTAGCTTGTCAGTCAACTTAATGTTACGGCAATATAAGGTTATGCTGTTTTATATCAATATTTAGGAATTGTCTAAACTGCCAGTTTGCTTGGTATCCTTGAGCTCTAACTGCATTAAAGTTCTCCTTGCAGAAAGAATAGTAGATCCTACACTTTAGGAAGATGTGATGGAGGCATTGTAAGCAAGATAGCTGGATTGTAATGAAATTGGTCCACATGCTGAACCTATTTGTTATTTTGGGGATGGATTTGGAGACCTGCAGCCACTGTGTGAGTTGATACTGTACTTTCTGTGAAACATCTACCTGACAGCTGAGAAACTGTCTTGGATGGTGAGCTTATTTTTTTTTCAAAAAGCTTTCAGTTCAGTTTCTGAAGATTGCCCGTGTGTACGTTCACTAGCTTGACACTAATGTAAGTGGGGCTTATGTTTTGTAAAGTGAAATTTTTAAATTGGCAGCTGTTGCACTTAACAGGCCCTCTACCACAATCAAAAATTTTCAAAAGCTGATTGTAGCAAAACGTGACAGTGAAACCTATGTTAACGCTCATTTAAGTGTAGAGAATACTTATTTATTGTGACCTTGTAATATCCACTCAACAAAGTGTTGCTTTTAACATGAATGTGTTATAGTGTGACACCAAGTGACCGGTGGGAAAGAAAAGGCAATCATTTAATGTTGGATGCTTGAAATTTCAACTAGAATTCACACTTCAAATTCTCCAACTTGCCATACTATTTTCTTCTGACCTGAAGCTCTGTGTGTATGTTAGATCTTATGCTCTGTAAGAGAGAGCCCTACGCATCATTAGCAAATTCATGTCATTTGTATTTTGTGATGGTGTAATGCTGTTGTAATGCTGTTGTCTTTGAAGCAACACAGCCACCAACATGATGTAACGAATATCACAATAGACAATAGGTGCAGGAGTAGGCCATTCAGCCCTTCGAGCCTGCACCGCCATTCAATATGATCATGGCTGATCATTCCTAATCAGTATCCTCTTCCTGCCTTATCTCCATAACCCTTGATTCCACTATCTTTGAGAGCTCTATCCAACTCCTTCTTAAATGAATCCAGAGAGTGGGCCTCCACTGCCCTCTGGGGCAGAGCATTCCACACAACCACCACTCTCTGGGTGAAGAAGTTTCTCCTGAGCTCTGTCCAAAATGGTCTACCCCGTATTTTTAAGCTGTGTCCTCTAGTTCGGCACTCACCCATCAGCAGAAACATGTTTCCTACTGCCAGAGTGTCCAATCCTTTCATAATCTTACATGTCTCAATCAGATCCCCTCTCAGTCTTCTAAACTCAAGGGTACACAAGCCCAGTCGCTCCAGTCTTTCAGCATAAGGTAGT
>NC_057719.1:6862274-6954194 GCF_004010195.1 Chiloscyllium plagiosum
AGTTCTGGTCCTTCAGCCACTGTTACCTCAGGGAGATTGCTTGTGTCTTCCCCAGTGGACACAGATCTGAATTACCAATTCAATTCTTCTGCCATTTCTTTGTTCCCCGTAGTATATTCCCCTGTTTCTGTCTTCAAGGGCCCAATTTTAGTCCTAACCATTTTTTTGCCTTGCACATACTTAAAAAAAGCTTTTACTATCCCCCTTTATAGTTTTGGCCAGTTTACCTTCGTACCCCATTTTTCCTCTGCGCATTTCCTTCTTAGTAATCCTCTGTTGTTCTTTAAAAGCTTCCCAGTCCTCAGTTTTCCCACTTATCTTTGCTATGTTATACTTTTTCTCTTTTAACTTTATATGTTTCTTAACTTCCCTCATCAGCCACGGCCGCCCATGCCTCCTCGTGGAATCTTTCTTCCTTTTAGGAATGAACTGATCCTGCAACTTCTGCATTATGCACAGAAATATCCGCCATTGTTCCTCCACAGTCATCCCTGCTAAGGTATTGCACCATTGAACTTTGGCCAGCTCCTCCCTCATAGCTCCATAGTTCCCTTTATTCAACAGAAGTACTGTGACTTCCGACTGTACCCTCTCCCTCTCAAATTGCAGATTGAAGCTTAATGTATTATGGTCACTACTTCCCAATGTCTCCTTCACTTCGAGGTCTCTGACCAATTCTGGTTCATTACACAAACCAGATCCAGAATTGCCTTCTCCTTGGTCGGCTCCAGCACCAGCTGCTCTAAGAATCCATCTCTGAGGCACTCCACAAAGTCTCTTTCTTGAGGTCCAATACCATCCTGATTCTCCCAGTCTACCTGAATGTTAAAATCCCCCTTAACAACTGTAGTGACATCTTTGTGACCGGCCAATTTCAGCTCCTGATTTAACTTACACCCGACATCCAGACTACTGTTTGGGGGCCTGTAGATGACTCCCAAGAGGGTCTTTTTACCCTTTAGTATTTCGCAGCTCTATCCACACTGACTCTACATCTCCTGACTCTAGGTCCCCCCGCGCAAGGGACTGAATATCCTCCCTTAACAACAAGGCCACCCCACCCCCTCTGCCCGTCAGTCTGTCCTTATGATAGCACGTGTATCCTTGAATATTCATTTCCCAGACCCTGTCCACTTGAAGCCACGTCTCAGTTATCCCCACAATATCGTATCTGCATATTTCCAAAAGAGCCTCAAGCTCATCCATCTTATGTCTAATGCTTCGTGCATTCATGTATAGTATTTTTAATTTGTTACTGCTCTCACCCTTCCCATCAACCCCTATTTCACTCAACGGCAGATCTGGTTTTAATTTTTTTTAAATGAAGTGATCTGGATGTGCTTGCCACGAGCAGAGTATGTGAAGTAAGTATTCTATTTCCTTAAAATAATATAACTGGTGAACGCACACATGTTTGGGGAATTAAAGTCTGCAATGTTAAGTGAATTTTGCTGGTTAAAGTTCATCAGCTGTTCACACCTTTGCACTTTTAGTGGGAGTCTGTTTGTTTTCAAGTACTTGAGAAGGAGGAAGCTGCTGTCACAAAAGTAGGCAACAAGTCTTGAATAAAGCACCAGAAAAGAGTGGGAAACAGAGAAAGCTCAAGTTACTCCATGCACAAGAAAGACCTCGCAACAATCCAGGTATCTCCTCTCAAGAGGCACACCATGAGAGATACTTTGGAGTTATTTGCATTTAGCACTGCCAATGACTGTGTGATGCTGTGAACAAGTGAACTATTTCCCCACAAAATTTTGCAGTGTATTGGGTAAACAAATTTTCCAAAAGCCTTGGACATTAAAAATTTAGGCTGCCAAATTTCACTGCACTATTGAAGGTGTACTGCACTGTTTGAGGGGCCATTTTTTTTTAAGTCGTTAGGGTGACACCCTGCATTCTTGGGAGAACCTAAATGATCCTGTAGCAATATTCAAAGCGGAACTGTGAAATGTTACAACCATAATGTATCCTTCAAGCAGGATCAATAAAGCCATTGTCTGATCATCATCTCTTTGCTGTTAATGTAATCCTACAATGTACCAAATGGCTGATGTTTCCTTCATGTCATCTGAGACCACTGCAATGAAAGCTGTATAATACCTTCATTGTTAAGACCTTTGTTATTTTTATCATTTTTGGTTTGGAGCTGTGAACTGAGAGTTGAAGGTGACATTAAGTAAACAACTTTTCGTTTAGAAAGAAGAGAATAAACAAACTGAGATTTGAGGCAGGTCTGGAAGTTAATTACAGGAAGCTTATTTGCATTAGTGTCTTCAGGAAGCTAACCTACAATCGCATGTACCTGAGAGATTATGGATCATGGAGTCTAAGTGAGCCGGCCAATTGCATTTTATTTATTTTTCTCCTTTGACTTATCCCTTAACTCTGTCTGTCTGTTTGTTTGTCAGTCTTTGTGTGGGGAGGGGGCTAGAATTCAAACAAGATTGGGTTTAAATCATAGACATTAATTATCTTATTGCTTAACTTTGAGAGCCACTGAATTATTAATAATTTATTAAATCTTTTATTTAAGTTATAAACCTGATGTTTGGTTATTTACAATGTCTGGTACTGCTTATTGAAAAAGCCTGGTTCGGAACCATTGGGATCAGTTTTGGGGGTCATTGAATGTTTTAATTTTATGCTGATGCAAATACAAGGGGAGAGAGGCTGATTTGATGCAGCTGTCTGACTTTGTGTCGTAACAAAGTTATATTTTTGGAATTTTAATTTTGTTTTAGGAATAGAAGCAAATGGATTTCAGTCAGTTTTGTGAAGTTTAAGTCGGTCAGAAAGTCATTTGGACAGTGATCTCAGTGCATCAGTTCCAAGAAGACCTATGACTACAGTTAAGAGGCTGGGAGATCCTCTGTGATGTTAATGAATAGAATAAGATTATTAGACACAGGAGCAGAAATTAGGCTGTTCAGCCCATCAAGTCTGCTCCACCATTCAATCATGGCTGATAAGTTTCTCAACCCCATTCTCCTGCTTTCTCCCTGTAACCCTTGATCCCCTTGACACTCAAGAACCTATCTATCTCTGTCTTAAATATACTAACTGACCTGGCCTCCATAGCCCTGGCAATGAATTCCACAGACTGACCACTGTCTGTCTTGAAGTTTCTCCTTAACTCTGTTCTAAAAGATCTTTCCATGACTCTACTCTAACCTTGTGCCCTGGGGTCCTAGTTTGTCCTACCACTGGAAACATCTGCTCAACATTCACTTGTTAGGGCTGTTCAGTATTTTGCAAGCTTCTCAATTAGATCCCCCCCTCCCCCTCCTCCTCCTAAACTCCAAGTATAGACCCAGAAGTCCTCAAATGTTCCTCATGTTAGGCTTTTCATTCCTGGGACCATTCTCATGAACCGTTTGACAAATCTGCCCAGGAAAATGAGAAGACTAAGCTGGTATTATCATAATATGATCAGCCACCTTGGGAAGTGGTTGAGATAATACATTTCAAGAAAGGAAAACAAATAAGGGAATTGCTGTGAAAAGTTAGATAACCAAATTAACAGGAAAACATATTTAAATGAACAAGGTAAGAGCTTAGGGCACACAATCAGCAAATCTTTGCTACAGTGATTTTTAAAAAATAATTCTCTCTGGTTCTTAACAGCTATGTATAAATGTATAATTATTGTAAGCATACATTGGGCTCATCAGGTGCTTAAGTGTCTCAGGCATATGTCGTGAACTCCAGCATTTTAAACATTAAATCCTTATGATAGAAGAGCTTAATTATCCAATTTTTTAAAAAAACTGATCAGCACTGGAAGCCATAATTAAACTTGATAGTAGATTAATTTGGAGACATAACTTCTGTTCAAAAGTTTCATATTGTAAAGATTTCTATGATCCATTTTCTGCAGCTCTTGTTCAGCGAGAGTTACAGAATAATTAAGTGGGCTGTGTTACAAAGATTTGCAAATTCCCCCGTTTACAGAAATCTTGATCCATATAATCCAGACCCAATTTGCAAATTCATTGGTAATGGGAAATACAATTAGCAATTAAGTAGAACTGAGATAGGAATGTCTTTGTGCAAAGAATGGGATATTATGGACCAAAGTGCCAAATAATTACGCCCACCTCAGTAAAATCAGGAGGATGTTTTTGGCAGATAACTCTTCTATCCCATTTTAATGTTCAGTCCTAACAAACAAAATGGTTTTGATGCTTCAAAACAGATTAAACAGCGCATTGAAAAGCAAAAGTATAGGTCATTCATTTCCCTTCTGAGGTAGAAAAACAAAAGTCAATGATAACTTACTGTGCTGTGAAAACAAAGCACAATCCTGAAAATATTTTAGGAATGGAAAAAAAAATCAGCATTTTTCTTATTTATTCAAGTATCACATAACTATATGCTGTGCTAGTGAGTTCTAGATAAGTTCAAGACCAAAGTGTATTTTATTTTAAAAAGCTGATATTTGGCAAAATTTCAAGGCTTATTAAGCAAGTTGGCAACTATAAGTTGCCTGCAGAGAAGCAAAATATCCACCAGCTAACTTTAATCATTCAGCATACTGCAAAGGTAGATCATAAATTGCTTTGATTTCATATTTTAATGCAAGTCTTGAAGAAATGTCACAGTCTTGAAATGTTAGCTGTGGGCAGCCGTGCTGACGAGGGAAGTCAGGGATAGCATAAAAGTAAAAGAGAAAACATATAATGTGGCAAAAGGCAATGGGAAACCAGAGGATTGGGAAGCTTACAAAGACCAACAGAGGGCAACAAAAAAGGAAGTAAGGAGGGAGGAGATTAAATATGAGAGTAAGCTAGCCAGGAATATGAAGGAAGACAGTATAGATATCTATAAAGGCCAAAAGTGGACATTGGACAGCTGGAAAATGAGGCTGGGAAGGTGATAGTGGGGAACAAGGAAATGGCTGAGGAATTGAATAATTACTTCACATCAGTCTTCATGGTATTTTAAAAAAAAGTAATATCCCAAAAAATCAAGAGTTGGGGGCAGAGCTGAGTGTGGTGGCCAGCATCAAGGAAAAGATGTGAGAAAATCTGAATAGCCAGAAGGTGGATAAATCACCTGGACCAGATGGACCACACCCCAGAGTTCTAAGGGAGATAGCTGTAGAGATAATGGAGGCATTACTGGTGATCTTTCAGGAATTGCTTAGAGTCAGGAGGGTCCTAGAGGACTAGAAAATTGCTAACATGGCACCCCTGTTTTAAAAAGAGTTTTTAAAAATTACTGACCAATTTAGCCTAACCTCGGTCATGGGAAAGATCCTACAGTCCATTGTGAAGGATGAGATGTCTGAATACTTGGAAGTGTATGGTGAAATGGTATTGAGCAGGTCAGACCAAGGAAAGCCAGTGGATGTTATTGACCTGAACTTCAAGAAGGCCTTTGACAAGCTGCCACACAGGAAGCTACTGAGTAAGATAAGTGCCTGTGGTGTTAGAGGCAAGTTGCGAGCATGGATAGAAGTTTGGCTGTGGCAGAAAGCAGAGAGTTGCGATAAAAGGGTCTTTCTCAGGATGGCAGCCAGTGATAACTGGTGTTCCACAAGGGTCAGTGTTGGGACCACAACTTTTCACTTTATACATTAATGATTTGGATGAAGGAGCTCCCTGTGCCCATGGTCATATTGTAATACCATTGACTCATCCTTAGGTGATCAGAGCGGCAAAATAAAGCAGACAATAGTTGGACAAGACTGTTGTCATCCTTCAGCTTTGTATCAGTCTTGTTATGATAGTACAACATGGAGTTTGGAAGTGCTGTAGATAGTCGGGAGGTGAATCACATTGCAGGGACTTTCGTGGTTGCATAAAGTGCTGACAGTGCAACATTAAGCTGCTATGTGAGTGAAAATTGCCAGTTGCTTAAATTACTTTGTACATCAGATGCACCCATTTTTAACAAAAGGCTCTATTGTGGAGGTTCTAGGATCAGTGTTGATAAGCAACTACTTGTGTTTAAATCCATTTATCCTGATCAGGTATTGCAGAGTGTGCATCAGCCCTAAAAGGGTGTCCATACAACATTGTCATTTCTTCGTGTTTCGGAACTAGCAATATGAATTGGTACCATGACCATGGTGAGAATACCTGTATGTCCTTTAAATGCTAGAAGCTTATTGGCACAAAGAAAACCGTAATCTTTCCCTGCAGAATGGTGCCAAATTCTGTGTTTAAGGACAAATTACATCTGATTCCTCTTAAGGTCATAGTTGCCTGTTAACAAAGGTCACCTCCTTTATGCCAAAGCATTGTAGTACCTGTACACTACTGGTAAAATAACTGGCAACCTGTGAATATTAGAAATAGTCAAAGCATAAATTAGTTACTGGCAAGTTTTCAAACTGTATCTTAGGATAACTTCGTTGCCCCAAGTCCACAGTGTTAGAGATGTGTAATCCATTATAATGTTCAAATGTCTTTCTAATTTATTTGTGTGGTGCTTATGATCACTTGATTAATCCAGATAAGATCTATTTGAATTCAGTTTTTCACCTATCAGAAATTACAAGTTTGATTTGTGTTTCCAAAGGGTGCTGCAACATTCTTTCAATCTGTGTGATTTCAGGCCTTAGCAGTTGTAAAAACAGTATGTGGAAGTGCATTTTCAGTAATGCAATAGTGTACTTAAACCCAAATGTAAGAATAGTTTCTTCTCAGACAATATCTCATTCTATGAAATTTAATCTTTATCGATCGTGCAGATCCCCCTCCATACAAATACTCATGTGGTGGTACAAAACTTCAGTAATACTGAACAATAGGCTTTTCAGACTCTATCTTCTTGCGTTATGACTGATTTCAATATTATTGCCCTAACTGTGAAATTTAAGAAATCACTTTGTCCTGTTCAGGCCTCCCTCCAATGAAATTTTCTTCCTGAATAGGCACTTGTCATTGTTTTGACCAGTGTTCTAGTTTGGATATATTATTGAACAGTATTTTACCCTCCATAAATTTGTGATCACCTTAAGCTGTTCTGCCAGTGACTATACGTGCATGAATTACATTCTCTATTACCATGCTTACTGACATATTAGCTCCTGGTTAAGCAACACCATGATTTTTAAACTCATTTGTTTTCAAATTCTCCCTTGAGCTCGCCCTTCCAATCTCTAATTTCCTCCCAGCCAATTGCACTAAAATGTCTGCACTCCTGTAATTCTGGCCTCTGCTAATGGACATTTGTTATTCCATTGTTTTATAATTTCTGACCATCTTTAGCTACTTTGGAACTAAGCTCTGGAATTCTTTTCGGAAAATTTCTAATTCTTCCCTCATTGTTAGATGCTCAATAGAAGCTGTCTTTTGGATGAGGCAATGGGCTATCTGCCATAAAATTTCCTGAGAAGCTCAGATTACCTCTAGTATACAGGAGCTGAAAATGTGTTGCTGGAACAGCGCAGCAGGTCAGGCAGCATCCAGGGAACAGGAGAATCGACGTTTCGGGCATAAGCCCTTCTTCAGGAATGAGGAAATTTTCTCCTCACTTTCTCATATACAGGAGCATTTAAAGCAATGGATCATTTTGTCACTAAATAAATCAATACTTACTGACTTCCCTTACTATGACTATTGACCTTTTGAGGACAAATTTTTATCTGTTCCTATCATGTCATAAATATATATTTTTTAACTTGAGATATGGACTTTGCTGACTGGCCAGCATTTATTGCACATTACTACTTAGAGTCAGAGAGTCTGGAGATGTGCAGCACAGAAACAGACCCTTCGGTCCAACTCATCCATGCTGACCAAATATCCCTACCCAATCTAGTCCCACCTGTCAGCATCCGGCCCATATCCGTCCAAGCCCTTCCTGTTCATATACCCATCCAGATGCCTTTTAGATGTTGCAATTGTACTAGCTTCAACCACTTCCTCTGGCAGCCCATTCCACACACGCACCACCTTCGTGAAAAAGTTGCCCCTTAGGTCTCTTTTATATCTTTCCCCCCCTCACCTTGGACCTATGCCCTTTAGTTCTGTAATTCCCCCACCCCAGGGAAAAGATCTTGTCTATTTATCCTATCCCCATCCCTCACGATTTTATAAACCTCTGTAAGGTCACCCCTCAGCCTCCGACGCTCCACAGAAAACAGTCCTAGCCTATTTAACATCTCCCTATAGCTCAAAGCCTCCAACCCCAGCAACATCCTTGTAAACCTTTTCTGAACTCTTTCCAAGTCTGACAACATCCTTCCGATTGGAGGGAGACCAGAATTGCAAGCAATATTCCAAAAGTCGCCTAACCAATGTACAGCCACAACATGACCTCCCAACTCCTGTACTCAATACTCTGACCAATAAAGGAAAGCATACCAAATGTTGCCTTCACTATCCTATCTACCTGCAACTCCACTTTCAAGGAGCTATGAACCTGCATTCCAAGGTCTCTTTGTTCAGCAACACACTCGGGCATTACCGTTAAATTAAACTCCGTCTGCCACTCCTCAGCCCATTGGCTCATCTGATCAAGATCCCATTGTAATCAGAGGTAACTTTCTGCACTCTCCACTTCACCCCCAATTTTGGTGTCATCTGCAAACTTACTATGCCTCTTAAGCTCACATCCAAATCACTTGCCCGTCAGAAGATGATGACAAGCTGCCGCCTTGAACTGCTGTTGTCCATGTGCTGTAAGGTGACCCTCAAATACCCCCCTAATGGTATTGTGGATTTTTGACTTGGCAACCATGAATGTATGGTGATATTTTGAGTCAGATGGTGAGTGATTTGGAGGGGATCTTTAAGGTGGTGGTGTTCCCATGTATCTGCTGCCTTTGTCCTTCTAGATGGAAGTTGTGGATTTGGAAGATGCTGTCTAAGGATATGTGGTGATTTTCTGCAGTGCCTCTTGCAGATGGTACTCGTTGCAGCTACTGAGTATCAGTGGTAGAGGAAGTGGATATTTGTGGATGTGGTGGTGTCAGTCAAGAAGGCTACATTGTCCTGGATAATGTCCAGTTTCTTGCCTGAATGGGTGCAGCTCCAAAACTCCAATGAGGACTATTCCATCATGTTTCTGACTTGTCTTATAGATGGGGAGTCAGGACGTGCCCCATTACTCGCCCCAGTATTTCGAGCCTCTGACCTGCTCTTGTAACCACTGTGTATTTATGTGGTGAGTCCACATGAGTTTCTGATCAAAGTAGCCATCAGGATGTTGTTAATGGGAGATTTGATTATGGTAAAACTATTGAATATCAAATTGTGGTGGTTAGATTGTTTGTCTATATCTCCTATTGAAGATGGCCATTACTCAATTTGTGGTGTAAATGTTACTTGCCATTCGTCAGCCCAAGTCCGGATATTATCCAGATCTTATTGCATTTGAACATGGACTGCTTCAGTATCTGAGTTGTAAATAATGCTGAACATTGTGCAATCATTGGCAAGCATCCCCACTACATTCTTTATGATGGAGCCAAGTTTGTTGTTGAAGCAGCTGAAGATGGTTGGGCCTAGATTACTACCTTAAGGAACTCTTGCAGAAATGTGGTGGGCATAAGATAATTGACCTCCAAGAAACACTACTATCTTCCAGTGTGCCAAGTATAAGTCCAACCAGCAGAGAGCTTGCCACCTGATTCCCATTGAATCCATTTTTGCTATGCATCGATGATGTCCCAATTGATTGTCTGCAGCCTTGATGTCAAGGGCTGTCACTCTCACCTCCCCTCTAGAATTCAGCTCTTTTGTCTATGTTTGAACCAAGGCAGTAGTGAAGTCAGAGCTGAAAATGTGTTGCTGGAAAAGCGCAGCAGGTCAGGCAGCATCCAAGGAACAGGAGAATCGACGTTTCGGGCATAAGCCCTTCTTCAGTAGTGAAGTCCGGAACTGAGTGGCCCTGGCAGAACCCAAACTGGGAGTTGCTGAGCAGATGCTGCTTAAAAGCACTGTTGATGACACCTTCCATCACTCTTTTTAATTGAGTGTAGACTGATGAAGCTGTAATTGTTGGGTTTAATTTGTCCTAGGCAATTTTCCATGTTGACGGATGGCTGTCAGTGTTATAACTGTGCTGGAAGACCTTGGCTAGGGGAGCAGTAAGTTCTAGAGCACAAGTCTTCAGTACTATTTCTAGAATGTTGTCAGGGTCCAATGCCTTCAACTGTTTCTTGATATCACCTGGAGTGAATAATTGTCTGAAGACTGGTATCTATCGTGCTGGGATGGGTCATCCATTCGGCACTACTTCTTGAAGATTGCGAATTCTTAAGCCATATCTTTTGCACTGATGTATCGGGCTCTCCCATCCTTGAGAGTGGTGATATTTGTGGAGTCTGCTCCTCTAGTGAGTTGTTTGTCCACCACCATTCATGACTCGATGTGGCAGGACTCCAGGGCTTAGATCAGGTCCATTGCTTATGCGATTGTTTAGCTCTATCATTTGCTACTTATGCTGTTGGGCAACAAGTAGTCCTGTTTGGTAGTTGCACCTAATATTTAGGTTTGTCTGGTGCTGCTCCTAGTATACCTTCCTGCGCTCGCCATTGAACTAGGGCTGATTCCCTGGCTTGATAGTAGTGATTGTGTGGATGAAATGCCAGGCTGAGGTTGCAGATTGTGCTGAAGTACAATTTTGCTGCTGTTAGCTCACAGCACCTCAGATTCCTGCTTGAGTTGCTAGATCCATTCAGTCTGTCCCATTTAGCACATTGATCATGCCACACAGCATGATGGAGGGTATTCTCAATGTGAAGGCAGGACTTCATCCCCATAAGATGAAGTGGTCACTTTTACCGATTTGCTGTCATGGACAAATGCATCTGCAACTGGCAGATTGGTAAGGATTTTTTTTCTCTTATTTCCCTTACCACCTGCCGCAAACCCAGTCTAGAAGCTGTCTCACAGCTAGTCCCTGACCAGTTTGATCACTAGTGCTGCTGCTGAGCCACTCTTGGTGATGGTCATTGAAATCCCTCTGCCAGAGTACATTTTATACCCTTTCCATTCTCCTACTTCCCTAAGTGTTCAATATTAAGTATGATTCATCAACGGAGGGAGGACAGTGTGTGGTAACCAGTAGGTGGTTTCCTTGCCCACATTTAACTTGAAGCCATGAGATTTCATAGGGTTAACGGCCATTTTGAAGACTCCAGGGACATCTCTGTCCCGACTGTATGCCACTTAGCCGCCACCTCAGCTGGGTCTGTCCTGCCGGTTCGACTGAACATATCCAGGGATAGTGGTGTTGGCTGAGGCTTTTAGATATGATTCTGTGAGTATGACAATGTTAGGCTGTTGCTTGACTAGCTTGTGAGACAGCACTCTTAATTTTGGCACTTGCCCCCAGATGTTAGTGAGGTGGAACTTTACAGGAACAACAGTTCTGTTCTGTTTTTCTTTTTCTGGTGCTGAGGTTGATGTCAGATGGGCCATCTGGTTTAATTTTCTTTGAGGCTTTGTTGTGATTAATGCAGTTGAGTCACTTGTTAGGCCATTTCAGAGGCCATTTGAGAGTAAACTATATTGCTGTAGATAGAGAATAACGTGTAGGCCAGACCAGGGGAGCATGGCTAATTTCCTTCCTTGACAGACATTAGTGAGTCAGATGGGTTTATCTGACGATCAATATATTTTCAATTACAGGTATAGATTTTGAAAAATTGAATTCAAATTCCACCATCTGTTGTGGCAGGGTTCGAACCTGGATTCCTAACTGAGTTTCTAGATTACGAATCTAGCGTTAATAGCACAAGGCCATTGCCTTCCCTAGATAATCAATGGGAATCGCTTACATCTGTTCAAACAGACAGATGAGCTTGAAATGAGATGTGCCAAACAATGTAGAGCTCCATCTACAAGAATACCAGCCTAGGTTATCTATCTAAATTCTGAATTGGGACTTAAACCTGAATCCTATAATGGAGTCAAGCTTTATTGGGGGGGAAAAAAGACAGCAATGGCAATAAAATGTTGTGGGGAAAAGGTCAAGGCTTTTATTCTTGCTGTTGATTGATTGGCCACAAACATGTTCAGATGGATCTGCTGCCAGAATTTACACCTGATTCAGGCTCCATGCACTCATTCCAGGCAAATCCAGCATGAAGTCGTACTGGGGTACAACTGGATGGAATATGCACCATGCACATTCTGTCCACTTTTACCAACTGGTGAAGCTGAAAGAAAGCTGTGGGGATGTATGTATTTTGGCCTCTGAATAAATAAGCCAAGCCACTTCCCATTGGCTTTTCTCGAAGTTTAGGCGAAAGTGAGGACTGCAGAGTCAAAATTAGAGTGGTGCTGGAAAAGCACAGCAGGTCAAGCAGCATCCAAGGAGTAGCAAAATCGGCATTTTGGGCAAAAGCCCTTCATCAGGACTCGGGATGCTGCCTGACCTGCTGTGCTTTTCCAGCACCACTCTAATCATTTCTCAGAGCTTGGCAGACCTCTTCTTGGCATGTTAACTATAAACCAGCCAGTGCACTCTTATGGTTGCATGGTAAAGTAATGTAGATTTACCTATCTTAAACACTTTATTTTGGTTTGGTATTGCCTAGGTTTGATTTCAGATTTGTTTTCTATGGCTGTCTTGAGAGAGGCAAAAGCAATAACAAACAATGGAATGACTGAACCAAATCCAACTGCCCAGTTTAAAATATTCTCAAACTTAAACAATGTTCTCTCAAAAGTAGGGCACACTGGGTGGGTGCTGTTGTCATGCTTATAACTTGCTGGATTGTATTCTCTGTTGCCATGGTGTTGACAATAACTACAGACTTCAACTGCTGACAGACGACTACTGATCTGCTTGTGGTCAGAAGATAGCTTAGTGTACATCAGCTGTCCCCCAGCTACCGCACTTAGCTGTGAAGCAATTATGGTGCAACCCATTTTAACTGCAGATCATGTAACTGTTGAGATGTTTTAAATCATATTTTGTCTTCAGAAGTTGGAAAATAATTGCTTCAATAATTGATACTGGATGTTGAAAGTATTAAATGGTTATTAAGGTCAGGTAATATACGTAGAAAGAGTAACAGAGTTGCAGTTTCTTGCCAATAACCATTACAGTGTTTGTTATATCTTTAATTATGGTTTGAGTACTCTGATACAATAACTGATGCAAGTGTTTTTCATGCACTTTGGCTGATTTTAAGCTGGTGTGGTAGTACACATGGGTTCAGAATTCTTTCCATTTTCTTCAAAATTAATTTACTATTTTCATTGTCAAACCAACATAAAAGCCTTAACTCCGCACCCAGGAAGGAGACTAAACACGTCCAAGGCCTCTGTCAACACTAATCTGAAAATGTTCAACAGGGAGTGTACATTTTTCTCACCCATTGTCAGCAGCAAGGCTAGGTGTGGGAGTTTGGTTTATGAACCATTTCACAGTTACAAATGAGTAACTGGTTGATCTGTAATGTGCTCTCCAAATAATAGTTTCTTGAGTAGATATCCTCTGACTTCAGTTTTATTGTTTAGATATAACATCTAAAGCACCATAGGGTTACTATTTGACCAGAAAAAATACTACAGCAGCAATATAAATACAGGTTACAAGAGCAAGTCAAAGGCTGTGAATTCTGTAATGAAAAGTTGCATCTTAACTGACATAGGCCAGTCTACTATTTGCCAGGCAGAAGTCAGAACAATGACCTATTGTAAACTTCTGAAATAAATGCAGTTGAAAAAAGACAACTCGGAAACATCTAGGACGAAACAGCCTACATTATTGGCAAGCCATCACTGAAGTACAATGGCTGTGATGTTTACTATCTAAAAGGTACACTGTGGTGATTCACTCAGGTTCCTTTTCCATCACTCTGCAAACACTCAACTTCTGTCAACCTAAAAGGGCATGAGCAGCAGGTTAATTTGGTCACCATCCACCTACAAGTTCCCCTCCAAATCCCGTACCATCCTGATTTCACAGCACCTCAGAATTGTTATGGTGTTGAAGAACATTTGGCCTGTTTTATACACTGTTAGCATTTCAATTTGTGCCAATATTGGGAATGTATCACTGTTTCTTCACTGTGTCAAAATCCTGGAACTCTCTATCTTTAAAAGAGTTGTGATTTCAGCCTTAGAATTAATGTTCACTACATGTTAGTATGTATGATTTTATATCATAAATAACTTTCACTATAACTTTCAGTGTGCAATGTACTTTTAGCTTGGAAACTATTATTTTTCTTTCAACATCACCAAAGTATTATGTTCCCAGCAGAAGATATTGAAGACCTGAGGAACAACATTCAGCTTGTTGAGCATGCTCAACCATTCAATTAGATTATGGCTGACCATTTATGTGCATACCATTTTCCTGCACTATTTCCATATTCTTTTTATCACTAGTCTCCAGAAATCTATTGATTTCTGTCTTGAAATTGAGCATTTTTTTTGTAAATGTATTTATTAGCAAAAAACTTTATAAAAATATGAAGCAATGGAATATATGACAAATACCAGTATAATAAACGCAAATTACAATACAACCACTGTCTAGTAACCTACCCTATAAAACAAAGCAAAACATTATGCAAAACAACACCAGTAAATATGTTTTGTTTTAAAAAAAAACTAACACACAAGACCACAAAATAACAATGCTCGGCGTAGAGCTCCCAAACAAACGGGAGTGTTGTGTGTATATATAGCCGTATTGCCAAGGGCTCAGCAAACCTAACCATCCTGGTTAAACAAACGCACTAGTTAAGATAGCAGACAAATGTATCCAAACAACTCAAAAAGAGCTGCCATGCCTTATATTAAAAAAAAAAGTCTGTTGAGTGGTGCACCATATTTGTGAAATAATCCAAGGGAATGTGCTCCATAATTAATTTTCACCATCCCAGCAAGCCCGACGGGTTCTCAGACACCCAATTCATCAGAATACTCTTCCGTGCACAGTAAATAAGGATATTGAATAGTTTCTTCCCGTGCCCATCTAAAGAAGATAAATTTGGTAGACCTAGAAGGGGAGATATCTGGTTTACTTTAACTTTGGTCCTCAATATCCTACCTATCTCTCCCGCCACAGCGCTCCAATAAACAGAGCCTGTGGCATGTCTAGAAGCAAAGGGTAAGAATACCTACACTTATTTTCCACTTGGGGTACATTGGAGACGCCTTTTTTTTTTAAAACTTCACCAGACGGTCTGGTGCCAAATGAACCCTGTGCAGAACTTTTAACTGCATGGCGTATGTCCTATTACAGATTTGAGATCTTTTGTGCGTTCTCCTACATGTCCTCCCATGTTTCAGAAGAGCACTCCACTCCTAGCTTTTGCTCTCAGACTTCACGTAACTGGTTAATATCCTGCCAGGCCATACCATCCAGTAGATGATAGAGGGCACTAAACAAAAGGGTGTTTGTGGCATGTAGCAACAACCTCTGTGTCGGGCTTAGTGAGAAGCGTAGTCGTCTTTTGGTTGAAATCCCTGACCTGAAAGATTGAGCTGTATTTGCGGCTCAATTGCTTAAAGGACACAGCCTCCCTGTCAAACAAGTCTCCCAAACTGGAAACTCCTCTCGCTGTCCACAACTTGAACCCTAAGTCCATTTTCCCTGGTCAGAACCCTGGCATACCGACTATGGGGGTGAAGTTTTGGATAAATAACCCTCACTCTGACACATTGCCTTCCATGCCTTGACTGTACTAATCACAGTGGGATTCCGGCAGTGGTCTATAACTGTTCTCAACTTATCCATGAACAACAGGTTAATAAGAGGGCACTTTGCCTGGGTGGCCTCGATATTCAACCAAATTGAGCCTGGATTGTTACCTACCCAATCGCGCACAAAGGACAACAGGAGAGTCGATTGATATCTCCTGATGTCTGGGAAATCAACTCCTCCCCATCCTTGAGGCAACTGCAATTTAGTATGTTAGAGGGGCTGCCCACGATGCCAAACGAAAGAACTAAACCAACCCATGTTTCCACAGCATTGAAGTGGGAAATGTTGCAGGGAGCATACGCATGGGATAAAGGACATTCATCTTAAGGGCTATTCAGCCCAACCACAAAGTTGGAAGAGTCTCCCATCTCTGGAGACACCGCCTATATTGAGCAGATGAACAAAGTTGGTCCGAAATAATCAATCAAGCATGGGGGTAATAAGAATACCTACGTATCAGAAACCTGCCCATGACCACTTAAAGGAGAACCTCTGGCACTTAAGGTCCCCCAAAGGCATAGCCTCTGACTTTGCAAAGTTGGTCTTGTATCCTGAAAAAGCCCCAAATGAATTAATACATTGTAACAGATATATAGGGTATGGAGGTCATGGGGTCCGATACAAACAGAAGGACGTCATCTGCATATAGTGTAATCTTGTGTACACTCTATCCCACTTCTGCAGCGGTTAAGTGGACGTTCTGCCAAATGGCATCTCTCAGCGGCTCTATCGCTAATGTAAACAACAATGGTGAGAGACTGCAGCCTTGACGACTACCCCTGCCAATCCTAAAGTTTCCAGATTTCAACCTATTGGTGATGACTGCGGCCAGATGGTGGCAATGTAAAACCTTCACCCACCTAGCAAAGACCCCACCCAGCCCAAACTCTAAGACATGAGATACGGCCATTCCATCTGGTCAAATACTTTCTCTGCATCTAAGGAAATCACCAACCCCCGGATCAATGGTTGCTGACTTGGACTATATTCGGCAGCCTTCTAATATTATTAGAGGACCGACAGCCCCTTAAAACCTGTCTGGTCCTCTTTGACAATATAGGGCAACACCTTCTCCAAACCCAGCGCCAAAATCTCAGACAGAACCTTAAAATCTGAATTTAATAGAGAGATGGGCCTGTATGAGGCACAATTCCCTTCTTAAGAATGAGGGAAATGTTATCTTCTCTCAAAGATGGTAGTAGGCATTCATGCATATAGGAGTGATTGTATATTTCCAGCATCAGCCCTGACAGAATCCCTAAAAACCCCTTCTAAAACTCACCGGGGAGACCATCAGGGCCAGGAACTTTCTCAATTTGAAGTTGCCTAACTGCCTGCTGTATTTCCTGAATTGTCAGGCGGGCATTGTTGAGAGAGGCCGGTTCCAAGGTTACCCCCGGGAGGTCCAGACTCTTAAAGGTTTCCATCTTTGCCCACTCATCCTCGCAACCTTCAGACCGATACAATTCAGAGTAAAAGAAAATCTGAAAAGCTTCATTTAATCCTTTTGGCATCGTACTAATGAACTGCATTAATGGATCGGGGAGCACGCTTCTTCCTAGTCAGATACGCTAAATACTTTCTTCGGGTTTTGTGTAAGTACTGAATTCAGTGTGGCCAGAGGGTTGTGATCTGCTGTAGCTTGGTCACAGAAGGCCTCGCAAAATGTGCCACCTCAGCGGCTTTCAGCTTCGTCTCAAGTAGATGCATGCTCTTCCCCTTTGTCATTTTTGGCTAGCTGGAAAGGAAATAACTAATCCCCTAGCAATGGCCTTAGCAGTCTTCTATAGCATAGACTGACTACTAGCCATGCCTGAGTTGATAATCAAAAACTCCTGAAACTCCCTCAAAGTATTCCACCAATTTGGAATCCTTGAGGAAAGGATTCAGCCGCCATTGCCGTGAGCCTCACCCCTCAATCTTGGCTGTAGCCTCCAAATATACCATTATGTGATCAGAAATAGCTATGTTCCCAATGTTACAACCCATAATTGAATCCGGAAGGGTCAAGGGAGCCAGAAAAAGATCAATCCTCAGGTGACGTTTTATGTGGGTTTGAAAAAAAGTGAAGTCTCTGCTGGTTGGGTGAAGACATCTCTCGATATCCACAAGCCCCAACTCTTTGCATAAGTCAGTCACCTGCTTGGCCTGCAAAGAAATAGTTGGGGGCCCACTGGCATCCTGTCCACTGTCTGATCCAAAAGGCAATTGAATGCGCCCCCCCACCACACACACACACACACACACACACACACACACACACACACACACACACACTGCTGTGTTCCAAAGGCACTCAGCTTAGAGAAGACACTAATCAAAAGGTTGAGGGGATGCTCCAGGGGACAGACTTTAAGATGCCATTCCTCCCCATGTGTCAGGGCCTTAGGTATCACAAATTGAATTGATTTTACTGTCACGTGTAGCGAAGCACAGTGAAAAGCTTTGTCTTGTGAGCAATGCAGGCAAATCACCGTTAAGTAGCATAGATAAGTAAATAATAGGTAAACAGCGGCAAAAACAAATGCAAGTACATTCGAATGTTAAGAGTTTGAGAGTCCATTCAGTATTCTAACAGTAAGGTAGAAACGGTTGCGAAATCGGCTGGTGCGTGTTCGAGCTTCTGTACCTCCTCCCTGATGGTAGAGATTGTAGAAAAACATTGTTCGGGTGGGATCGATCTTTGAGAATGCTGGCGGCCTTTCCATGACAGTGGGCCTGGTAGATGGATTCCCTAGTCGGGAGTTGACCTTTGTGATTGTCCGGGCCGAGTTCACCACTCTGTAACCATCTACGTTTGTTCAAAAATGTGGTGCTGGAAAAACAGCAGGCCAGGCAGCATCCGAGGAGCAGGAGAATCAACGTTTTGGGCATAAGCCCTTCTTCAGGATTCCTGAAGAAGGGCTTATGCCCAAAATGTCGATCCTCCTGCTCGGATGCTGCCTGGCCTGCTGTGTTTTTCCAGCACGACATTTTTCAACTCTGGTCTCCAGCATCTGCAGTCCTCACTTTCTCCTAGTTGATCTGTAACCATCTACAATCTTGAAGGTACAATTGCCATACCAGGTGGTGATACATCCAGACAGAATGCTCTCGATGGCGCACCTATAAAAGTTGGCAAGGGTATTCTTTGTCATGCCAAATTTCCTCAGCTGCATGAGGAAGAAGAGATGTTGCACCTTTGTAACCAGTGCGCCCACATGAAGAGTCCAAGAAAGCTTATTGTGGATGACCACTCCCAGGAGCTTGACACTCTCCACTCGTTCCATCTGTGTGCTGTGAATGTATAATGGGGCATGAGTAACATCTACTGAAAGTCAATAATGAGTTGCTTTGTTTTGCTGGCATTGAGAGGTCTGTTTTTCTCAGTGCACCATTTTTCCAGGTCTTCCACCTCCTGTCAGTAGTCTGTATCATCGCCATCTGAGATTCGACCGACAATGGTGGTGGTATCAGCGAACTTGTAAACGGCATTAGTCTGGTATTTGGTGACACAGTCATGGATATTCAGTGAGTACAGTAGGGGGCTGAGTACGCACCCCTGGGGGATTCCAGTGTTGAGTGTTAGTGAGGATGAAATCTTGTCCCCAATCTTCACTGATTGCCTGTGGGTCAGGAAACTGTGAATCCAGTTGCAGAGAGTGGGGCTTAGTCTGACTTCACTAAGTTTAGTAATCTGTCTGGAGGGGATAATAGTGTTGAAGGCAGAACTGTAGTCAATGAGTAGGATTCTTATGTCGCTGTTCTTGGTGTCAAGATGTTCTAGGGAGGATTGAGGGGCAAGTGATAAAATTGCCCTTGCTATCTTTCACATACTCTGATAACGTGAATGGAGGATATTTCTGGGTAACTATTGCCACTCCTATTTTTAGTAGTAAAGGATGAAAAGAATACTTGGTCATTACCGCCCTGTTGTAACTGCAGGTTTTCCCCATTGTCAAGATGGGTTTTCCTGCAACAGGGCAATATCAACCCTTTCCCTCTTTAGGCTGGAAAGTACTTTTTCCTTTTTAACTGGCAGATGACTTCCCTTAATGTTCCAGGTGCACCATTTAACCATTTAACAAGCCACTTAGCTATAATCCCCTTTCTGAGATCCTTGAAAACCCGGAAGGGAGAACCCTGCTTGCAATGCGCCGAGCACAAATAAATGGAGACTCGGAGTCCTAAACTTATGTATACGAAAACTACTCTAACATAACTGCAAATGAACATTGCTATGAAAAAACTACAAACAAAACCAACTGTAAAACCTTGAACACGAGAGTCTTTTCCTTAGCTATGTTCCCGCTTAGCTATGTATCATCAAATTTTGAGAAATAAGTGAACCAGATATCCAGATGATTTTATATAGATTTATGAATTGTTGTGGCCCTAACACTGATGCTTGAGGTACGCCATTACCAACAGCCTGCTTTTCTGAGAATGATCTGTTCATTTGTATTCTCTGCTTTCTGTCTATGAACCATTCTTAATTCATAATTGTTAATCCATACTGAGACAGTCTGTCTTTTCTCCCTTTCTTCCCCAACTTCCAGTTTAAAAAAATACAAATTTTATTTACTATCCTCCTGTGTAAAAGTTTCCATTGTCTCAGAGTACCATAGGGCTACTCTCTCTTGTTAGAGTGACACAACGGGTGGTGATTTAACCTGAGGGTCACTGTGCTTCATGTGAGGGGTATGATTGAGAAAGTGGTAACCTTCATGATAACCTCAGCTGATACAGGAATTGAACCCATGCTGTTGGTGCCACTCTGCATCACAAACCAGTCATAACCAACTGAGCTCGCTGTCCTTGTGTGGAATCTTATCAAAAGTCTTCTGAAACCCAAGTATACCACTTTCAGTGGTTCTCCTTTGTCTATGCTGCAAGTAACATAGAGACGTGGTGATCTACTGCACAAAAAAAAATCCCTTTGACCCACCATGTCCATGCTGGTCAAAAACAACCACCTATCTACTCTAATCTCTCTTTCCAGAATGTTTTGGTGTTGCAAGTGAACTTCTAAATAGTAATGTTGAGAGTGTTTTTGCCTTTGCCACCTTCCAGAGAGATTCCAATTCCCACTAATACCTAGGTGAAAAAGATTTTTCTCTCCTCCCCTTTAAACCTTGTGTCCCTTGCCTTAAATTTATGTCTCTGGTCACTGATCCCTCCATCAAAGGAAAAATGTTATTCCTCTCTATCTCTGTCCCTCAAAAGTTTATACATAGCAATCATGACCCCCCCCCCGCCCCCCCAACCAATTCTCCGCTCTAAGGAAAACAACCTCCGTCTGTCCAATCTATCTCCATAACTGAAACTCTCAAGCCCAGGCAATATTGTAAATCCCCTTTGCATCTTCTCCAGTGCATTCTCATCTCCTCCTCTTCCCCCCCCCAATAATATGGATTCCTAGTACTATACACAATACTTGAGCTGTAGCCTAACCAACAATTTGAATGGTTCCATCGTAACCTCCCTGGTCTTAAACACAATTCTTCGACAAATAAAGGCAAGTATTCCATATGTTGTCTTAACTGCTTTATTCACCTGTCCTGATGCCTTAAAGGACTACTGTACATGCACACCAAGGTACATTTGATTCTCTGTGCTTCCCAGGGTTCTACACCACATTGTCTTCCCTTGCCTTGTTTGACCTGTCCAAGTATACCCTTGCATTTATCCTGATTTAATTACATTTGCCATTTATCAGCTTATTAGACCAGGTGAAAGTGAGGACTGCAGATGCTGAACATCAGAGTCAAGAGTGTGGTGCTGGAAAAGCACAGCAGGTCAGGCTGCATCAGAGAAGCAGGAAAATTGACATTTCAGGTAAAAGCCCTTCATCAGGAATGAGGCTGGGAGCCTCGGGGGTGGAGAGACAAATGGGAGGGGGATAGAGCTGCGGGGAGGGTAGTTGAGTGCACAAGGTGGATGGAGGTGGTGGTAAAGATGGTAGGTCGGAGGGGAGGGTGGAGTGGATAGGTGGGAAGGAAGATGGACAAAATGGGACAGGTCATGAGGATGGTGCTGAGCTGGAAGGTTGGAACTAGGGTACGGTTGGGGATGGGAAATGAGGAAACTGGTGAAATCCACATTGATGCCATGTGGTTTGAGGGTTCCGAGACAAGATGAGGCATTCTTCCTCCAGGCATTGGGTGGTAAGGGAGTGACTATGGAGAAGGCCCAGGATCTGCATGTCCTCGGCAGAGGCGGGGGGGAGAAGAGTTGAAATGTTTGGCCACGGGGCGGTGGGGTTGATTGGTGCCGGTGTCCCCGAGATATTTCTGAAGTGCTCTGGGAGTAGGCATCCTGTCTCCCCAGTGTTGAGGAAACCAGTTCAGTTATATTCTAAGTCTAGATTAGAGTGGTGCTGGAAAAGCACAGCAGGTCAGGCAGCATCAGAGGAGCAGGAAAATTGATGTTTCAGGCAGGAGCCCTTCGTCAGGAATGAGGCTGGGAGCCTCGAGGTGGAGCGATAAATGGGAGGGGGTTGGGGCCAGGGAGAAGGAAGCTAAGAGTGCAATAAGTGGATGGAGGTGGGGATAAAGGTGATAAGTCGGAGATGCTGCCTCACAGTGCCAGAGACCTGGGTTCAATTCCCGCCTCAGGCATCTCTGTGCGGAATTTGCACATTTTTCCTGTGTCTATGTGGGTTTCCTCTGGGTGCTCTGGTTTCCTCCCATAATCCAAGAATGTGCAGGTTAGGTGAATTGGCCATGCTAAATTGCCCGTAGTGTTAGGCGAAGGGGTAAATATAAGGGAATGGGTCTGGGTGGGTTGTGCTTCGGCGGGTCGGTGTGGACTTGTTGGGCCGAAGGGCCTGTTTACACACTAAGTAATCTAATTTAAAGGTGGGTGGAGTGGCTAGGTGGGAAGGAAAATTGGCAGGTAGGACAGGTCATCCGTATGGTGCTGAGCTGGAAGGTTGGAACTGGGGTAAATTGGGGGGAGGGGAAATGAACAAACTGGTGAAGTCTACATTGATGCCCTGGGGTTGAAGTGTTCTGAGGTGGAAAATGAGGTGTTCTTCCTCCAGGCATTGGGTGGTGAGGGAGTGGAGATGGAGGAGGCCCAGGACCTGCATGTCTTTGGCAGAGGCCTCCTCCATTTACACTCTTAGCTACCTTCTCCCCAGCCCCACTTTATCTTCCAGCCTCATTCCTGATGAAGGGCTCCTGCCCGAAACATCGATTTTCCTGCTCCTTGGATGCTGCCTAACCTGCTGTGCTTTTCCAGCACCACTCTAATCTCGACTCTGATCTCCAGCATCTGCGGTCCTCACTTTCATCTACATTCTAAGCTTCTTCTCACTATTTACCACTCCACCAATTTTTGCATCTTTTGCAAACTTACTGAATAACTCTCCTACATACCAATCTAAATCATTTATGTCAACCACTGACAGCAAGTGTGCCAGAATTGACCTGTGTGGGATCCCACTGGACTTCGCTCAGACTCTCCTTCTGCTTCCTGCCACTCAGTCAAATTTGCCAAATTTCATTCGATCCCAATTCTTTGCTGTGAGTCTTCCATGTGCAACCTTGCTATACGCTGTCAAAAGCATTGCCCTCATCTACACACTTGAAAAATTCAGTCAAAATGATCAGACATAACCCCTATTTATGACTAACCTGTATCTCCAAATGCCGATGAACTGAGCCTCAGAATTGTTCCAATAGTTCCCTAGTACTGAGGTTAGACAAATGGCCTGTAGTTTCCTGGTGCTCACTCTCTCCTCCAGCACCTCTGCTGTGGCCAGAGAAGCAGAGACATTGTATCCAAGGCCGCTGTATTTTCTCATCTCATTAAAACCTGCATTTCATCTGGCCTGGCAATTTATCTACTGTTAAGCCAGCCAGGCCACTCAATCTTCTGTCAATGCTAATTTCTTTGTATCCATAGATCTTTTTCCCTGATTTCTGTAGTCCTATAGTCCCTCTCATTAGTGAACACCAATCCAAAGTACTTGTTTAGAAACCCTACCTGCCTCCTCTGGCTCCATATTCACATTACCACCATTGTCCTTAATGAGCCTGTTTCCCTCTTCATCCTTTTATCCTTTAATATCCCTTGAAAACAACTCGGGGTTTTCTTTTATTTTACCTCCCAGTATCCTTTCACACCCCTTTTGCCTCTCCTAGTTCCCCTTTATGTTTTCTGTTATGCATTCTATTATCCTCTAAAGCTTCAGCATCTTCAGAAAAAAAACCCACCTCCAGATTTGTCAAACATTTACCTTTCACTTATTTATATTAACCTTGAAAACAGTTGTCCAATTTTGAGAAGGTCTGTTATCACATCTTTAATAAGAAATTTCAATATTTTCCACGCTACCGACATCAAATGAACAGTTCTGTACTTGTCTGCCCTCCCTTCCCTCCCGCTCTCCCTTCCAACAGTGTATTTACATTTGCTTCTTTATAGTCTGCAAGGGTGTTCCTGGAATCTGCAGAACTATGAAAGATAACCACCAATGCATCCATTATTTATGTAGCCATCTCCTTAAACACTCTAGGGGTGGCTCATTGGTTCAGTAGACTAAGAACCTTTAATCCATTTAACTTTCCAGTACCTCTTTTACTAATGCTGATTTCTCTCAGCTCTTCAGTTTTACATGTGCCTTGGCTGCTTTGGTATTTCTGCGAGTTTTGTGTCTTCCTCTCTCAGGGCACAGGAATTGTTTAGATTTTCTGCCATTTCCCTGTTCTCCACACTAAGCTGGTTTTCTTTAAGAAAGGAGGTATATTGTACTCAGAGAGGGAATACCAGCTTTCTTCCAAATAGCCTGTTTGTGGCAAAACAGAAACTAATATATTGCAACTGCTGTTGGCGGTGACTGCATAGATACTCGTTGCTCTATGATATATTGATGAGGGTAGTGCAGTTGATGTGGTTTACATGGAGTTAAGTAAGGCCTTTGACATGGTGTCATGTGAAAGGTTGGTCCAAAAGATGAGCCCATGGGAAACAAGGCAAGTTGGCAAACTGGATCCAAAATTGGCTTACAAATAGGAGATAAAGGGTGATGGTGATGTTTTTATTTCAAAGCCTCTGACTAAGGTGTACCACAGATTATTGTTAATGCTTTCATTATACCTTCTATATTCAAGTTATTAATGTATAGGTTTGCAGATGACAGGAGAATTGATGGTGTTGAATAGTGAAGAGGATGGTTTCCAGCTACAGTCTGATGTTGTTCAGCTGGTAAATTGGACAGGAGCATGGACAGATGGAATTTAATTCTTATAAGGGTGAGGTGATGCGTTTTGGGAGGTCTAATAAAGAAAAGATTTACACAATGAATGGTAGGTCCATAGAGAGTATTGAGGAACAAAGACACCTTGATGTACAAGTCATGAGGTGTCAGCACAGACAGGGTGGTGGAGAAGGCATGTGGGATGCTTGCCCTCATTAGCCAAGTATAGAATACAGAAGCAGAGAAGTCTTTTTGCAACTGTCTAAAATATGTTAGTCAAAAATGCATGCATCTATAGTCTGTTTTGATAATATAGCAATGTGATTACATTGGAGAGGGTGGAGAAGGAAGTCACCAGGTGGTAGTCTGAGATGGAAAATCTGTTATAAGGAGAGACCGGATAGGCTGGGTTTCTTTTCCCTGGCTCAGGTGACTGAGGGAAATCCGATACGAAATTATGGGAGGTGTTGATAGGATACATTTGAGAGAATGTTTTCCCACATGGTAGATTTATCCAAGACCAGAAGGCATAAGTTAAAAGTGAAGAGTAGCTTAGAGAGGATCTGAGAGAACTTCTCACCACAGCGCAGTAGAAATGTGCATTGTGCTGCATAAGAGGATGGTGGAGGAGGAAGGAATTCTCTGAACATCTTAGGAGTATCTGCACAAGCACTTAAAAGGCTAGGATAGTAGACTCTGGACCAAGTGCCACTCTTTAAGAAGGGTAGTAAAGACAAGCCAGGGAACTATAGACCAGTGAGCCTGACGTCAGTGGTGGGCAAGTTGTTGGAGGGAATCCTGAGGGACAGGATGTCCATGCTGTACATCTCTGACTCTAAGTGCAAGCAAATGGGATTAATATAGATTGGTGTTTGTTGATCATCTTAGATGTGAGGGGTGAGGAGCCATTTCTATGCTGTATGACTTAGTTTGTCAAGTCATCAAGACTCTAAAAGCAATTCTTTTATCTCCCCTAAAAGTTTTGGCTTGTGTTTTCCAATAAGCCATAGCTAGACCACCTTCTCTTTGACTTTTTAAAAAAAAACTTTCATTTCCAAGAAATCGCATGACAAAACCTCTTCAAACCAGGAACATCCAAACAGTTCCATAAATGTAAACATTCCAGGAGTTATTGTCGATACAATATATTTGTATTTCCAACAGCTGATACCTTCAAAATTAATGTATAATTCTATCTTATTATGGTTGCTGTTTCCTAAAGGCTGCTGTGTAGCATGATAATTCATTTTCCCTTTCTCGTTACTTTGGATAAAGGATATCGCTTGATCCTAAGTTGGTTTTTCAACATGCTGCTTCAGCAATTCATCCTCCCAGCATTAGTGCAGACTTTGTCCATATGCAATATGTTACCCATGTTACATCAGTCTCCAATTTGTTGATTAAACTGTACCCAGCATTACTACTACTACTTGGCCTATAAACAGCGCTGACCAATGTTTGCTGGCCCTTGCCATTCCTCCGCTCCACCTTAACTGATTGATTGTATATAGAGTCATAGAGATGTACAGCACGGAAATGGAACCTTTGGTCCAACTCCTTCATGCCGACTGATATCCTAATCTAGTCCCATTTGCCAGCACTTGGCCCATATCCCTCTAAACTCTTCCTATTCATATACTCATCCAGATGCCTTTTAAATCTTGTAATTGTACCACTTCCTCTGGCAGCTCATTGCATACATGCAGCATCCTCTGTGTGAAAAAGTTGCTCCTTAGGCTCCTTGTAAATCTTTCCCCTCACCTTAAACCTAGTTTTGGACTCCCCCACCCCAGGGGAAGACCTTGTTTATTTACCCTATCCATGTCCCTGTGATTTCATAAACGTCTATAAGGTCACCCCTGAGCCTCCAATTCTCCAGGAAAAACCTCCCCAATATATTCAGCCTTTCCCAATATCGCAAACCTTCCAGCCCTGGCAATATACCTGTAAATCTTTGCTGAACCCTTTCAAGTTTCACAAAATCCTACCAATAGCATGAAAACCAGTGTTGCATACAATATGTCAAAAGTGGCCTAATCAACTTCCTGTACAGCTGCAACATTTCCTCCCAACTCCTATACTCAGTCCTCTGACCAATAAAGGAAAGGGTACCAATCCTATCTATCTGCAACTCTACTTTCAAGGAACGATGAACCTGCACTCCAAGGTCTCTGTTCAGCAACACTCCCTAGGACCTTACCATTAAGTATATAAGTCCTGCCATTGTCTTTCCAAAATATAGCGCCTTGCATTTATCTAAATTAAACTCCATCTGCCACTGTATGGCCCATTGGTTCATCTGATCAAGGTCCTGTTGTACTCTGAGGTAACTTCTTCATTGTCCACTACACCACCTCCTATTTTTATGTCATCCATAAACTTACTAACTGTACCTCCTCCTATGTTTACATCCAAATCACTTATATAAATGACGAAAAGCAGTGGACCCAGCACCGACCCTTGTGGCACAGGCTTCCAATCTGAAAGGCAACCTCCACCACCACCCTGTCTTCTGCCTTCGAGCCAGTTTTGTATCTAAATGGCTAGTTCTTCCTGTGTTCCATGTGATCTTACCTTTATAACCAGTCTACCATGAGGATTGTTCTCTAATGCTTTACTGAATTCCATATAGATCATGTCCACCACTCTGCCTTCTTCAATCCTCTTCGTTACAACTTTAGAAAATTCAATAATTAGTGAGACCATGATTTCCCATGCACAAAGTCGTGTTGACTATCCCTAATTAGTCCTTGCCCATCCAAATACATGTAAATCCTGTCCCTCAGGATTCCCTCCAACAACTGGTCCAACACAGATGTCAGCCTCACTCCTCTCTAGTTCCCTGGCTTTTCCTTACCACCTTTCTTAAACAGTTGCACCACATTGCCAACCTCCAGTCTTCAGGCACCTCATCTGTGATTATCGATGATCTAAATATCTCAGCAAGGGACCCAGCAATCACTTCCCTAGATTCCCACAGAGTTCTAGGGTCCTGGGGATTTATCCACCTTTCTGCTTTTTAAGACATCCAGCACCACCACTTCTGTAATGTGGACATTTTTCAAAATGTCACCATCTATTTCCCTCACATTCTAACTGCTGCAGCTTGTTTTTCTTTCAGTTGTGGAAAAGTTGAAGATTTGAGTTGCATGAGCAATTATTGTGGGTTCAGCTCAATACATTGCTAAATAGTTACTTTCTGTGTCCTTTCAAACAGACTGAGGAAGACTTGACTATAGGGTAACACAGTGGCTTAGTGGTTAGCATTGTTGCTGCACAGCACCAGGAACCTGGGTTCACTTCCAGCCTTTGACTGTGCAAACTCAACACAGACATTCTCCCTATGACTGCATGGATTTCCTCCTAGTGCTCCGGTTTCCTCCCATGGTCCAAAGATGTGCAGGATTTGTCATGCCAATATGCCCTTAGTGTCTAGGGATCTGCAGGCTAGGAGGCTGAAATAGATCACCTGTTTGGTACTTCTGATTAAACATTGTAGTGAATGCTTCAGCCTTAACATTTTCACTGATGTGCTGGACACCCCCATTATTTAAGATGGGTATGTGTTGTACAGCCTGTTCTGCATTAGTACCACATCTAATCTCCTCCTGGGCTGCTTGGCTGGTCAGCTTCATTTTTGAGGAGAAAGTGAGGTCTGCAGATGCTGGAGATCAGAGCTGAAAATGTGTTGCTGGAAAAGCGCAGCAGGTCAGGCAACATCCAGGGAACAGGAGAATTGACGTTTCGGGCATAAGCCCTTCAGGAATGAGGAAAGTTTCCTCATTCCTGAAGAAGGGCTTGTGCCCGAAACGTCGATTCTCCTGTTCCCTGGATGCTGCCTGACCTGCTGCGCTTTTCCAGCAACACATTTTCAGCTTCATTTTTGCCAATTGCACACAATCACTTGGAAAAGGTTTGTCAAAAAGTTAAAGACCAATGTCTGATGAAATGGTTGATCATGTTTGTGCCTGGAGTGAAATGTTCAATGCCTTTATGGTTGCCAGTGGCTTTAAAGCATGTGGTTTCCAAATTATTCAATCTCCTCTTAAGACCGCAAGACACCCCCCCCCCCCCCCCCCCCCCCCCCCCAAGAAGCAGAAATTAGGCCATTCAGCCCATCAAGTCTGCTCTGCCATTCAGTCATAGCTAATAAGTTTCTCAACTGCATTCTCCTGCTTTCTCTCTGTAACCCTTGATCCCCTTGATAATCAAGAACCCATCTATCTCTGTCTTAAATATACTAAATAACCTGGCCTCCACAGCCTTTTGTGGAAGTGAATTTCATAGATTGACCACGCTGTACCTTGAGGTTTCTTCTTATCTCCGTTCTCAAAGGTCTCCCCTTTACTCTACTCTAAGGATGTGCCCTTGGGTCCTCATCTCCGACCAATGGAAACATTATTTCAACATATACTCTGTCCGGGCCATTCAGTATTCTGTGTGTTTCACATTGGATCTCTCCCCTCCCCCCACCCCATCCTTCTAAACTCTATCGAGGATAGACCCAGAGTCCTTAAATGTTCCTCCTATCTTCAGCTTTTTATTCCTGTGACAATTCTCGTGAACCTTCTCTGAATGTGCTGCAGAGTCAGTACATCCTTGCTGAGATATGGGGCATAACATTCTGCACAATACTCCAAATCTGGTCTGACCAGAACCTTACAGAGCCTCAAAAGTACATACCTGCTTTTATATTCAAGCCCTCTTAAAATAAATGACATCTGACTCAACCTGCAGTTTACCTTGAGAATCCTGGACTATAACTCCCAAGTCTTTTTACACTTCAGACTTCTGAATTTTAGAAAATAGTCCGTGTCCCTCTTTTTTTTTTCCCCCAGCCAAAATGCATGACTTCACACCTTCCCAAGTTGTACTCTACCTGCCACCTCCTTGTCCACTCTTCTAACCTAGTCACATTCTTCTGCAGCCTCCCCGGTGCCTCAATGCTATCTGCTCTCTCTTTGTATCATCTGCAAACTTCGCCAGAATGCCCTCAGTTCCTTCATCCAAATCATTACTATACAAAGTGAAATGTTGTGGTCCCAACACTGACCCTTGCAGAACACCACTTCTCACTAGCTGCCATCCTGAGAAAGATCCTTTTTATCCCCACTCTGTGCTTTCTGCCAGACAGCCAAGCTTCTGTCTGTGCTCGCACCTTTCCTCTAACATCATGGGCCCTTATCTTACTCTGCAGTCTCCTTTGCGGCACCTTGTCAAAGGCCTTCCTGAAGTTCAGGTCAATAACATCCATTGGCTCTCCTTGGTCTAACCTGCTCAATACTTCCTCAAAACATTCTAGCAGATTTGTCAGGTATGACCTCCCCTTAATGAAACCATGCTGACTTTGCCCTATTTCACCATGCACGTCCAAGTATTCAGATATCTCCTCCTTCACAATGGACTCCAGGATCTTTCCCATGACTGAGGTTAAGCTAAGCAGTTGGTAATTTTCCATGTGTTGACTTAGTCCCTTTTTAAACATGGGGTCATGTTAGCAATTTTCCAGTCCTCTGGGACGTTCCCTGGCTCTCAGCAATTCCTGAAAGATCACCACTAATGCCTCCATTATTTCTTCAGCTATCTCCCTTAGAACTCTGGGGTGTGGTCCATCTGGTCCAAGTGATTTATCCACCTTTAGGCCGTTTAGCTTTTCTTGTATCTTCATGATGATCATCATATTCAGCTCTACCACCTGACATTCTTGAACTTTTGGGATATTACTTACATTTTTCACTGAGGACTGACACAAAGTAATTATTCAGTTCCTCAGCCATTTCCTTGTTCCCCACTACCATCTCCCCAGCATCATTTTCCAGCTGCCCAATGTCCTCTCTTGCTGTTATATATCTAAAGAAATTATTACTTCTGTCTTTATATTACTGGCTAGCTTACCCTCATTTTTTTAAGGAGTCCCTGCAGTGTGTAAATAGGCCATTTGGCCCTACAAGTCCACACTGACTCTCTTAAGAGTAACCCATCCAGACCCATTCCCCTACCCTATTACTTTACATTTGCCCCTGACTAATGCACCTAACCTACACAGCCCTGAACACTATCGTCAATTTAGCATGGCCAACTCACCTAACCTGCACATCTTTGGATTGTGGGAGGAATCCAGAGCACCCGGAGGAAACCCACACAGACATGGGGAGAATGTGACAGTTCCACACAGACAGTTGCCCAAGGGTGGAATCAAATCTGGGTCCCCAGCGCTGTGAGGCAGCAGTGCTAACCACTGAGCTACCGTGACACCTGAATGTAATTTTCTCCCCCTCTCATTTCTCTTTTTTTTTTCTGTTGCCTTTTGTTGACCTTGCTTCCCAATCCTCCGATTTCCCACTGCCATTCAGCACATTATATGCTTTCTCTTTTGCTTTTATGCTATCTCTGACTTCCCTCGTCAGCCATGGTTGCCTCATGCTTCCTGTTCAGAGACAAAAAAAACTGCAGATGCTGGAATCCAAGGTAGACCAGCAGGAGGCTGAGAACACAGCAATACAGGCAGCATCAAGAGGTAAAGAACAAAAAAGAACAAAGAAAATTTACAGTCCAGGAACAGGCCCTTCAGCCCTCCAAGCCTGAACCAATCCAAATGTACTGTTTAAACCTGTCGGTCAATTCCTAAGCATCTGTATCCCTCTACTCCCCACCTATTCATGCATTTATCTAGACGCATCTTAAATGAATCTACCGTGCCTGCCTCTACCACCTCTGCTGGCAATGCGATCCAAACGCCCGCCACCCTGTGTGAAGTACTTGCCGCGTGTATCCCCCTTAAACTTTCCACCTCTCACCTTGAAAGCATGACTTCTCATTATTGAATCCTTCACTCTAGGAAAAAGCTAGTCTCTATCCACCCTGTCTATACCCTTCATGATTATATAAACCTCAATCAGGCCCCCCCTCAATCTCCTTTTTTTTCCTGATGAAAATAAACCTAATCTACCCAACTTTTCTGACATTTTGGCTGTAACCCTTCGGGACTGAGTGGGAATAAGGGGAGCCGCAGATAGAGGTGGGGTGTGGCAGGGTGGTGAGGAGGGGATAGGTGGAGACAGGTACAGGGTACATCCTGATTGGTCGATACGGGGGATGAATCTAGTAAGTGGCTGAGAGGAATGGAAGGGAGGGGGTGCAGCTGGGAAGGGAGTTGGATGGGAAGGGAGGTTATTTGAAATTGGAGAACTCAATATTGAGTCCTCTGGGCTGTAGGCTGTCCAAGCGGAAGATGAGGTGTTCCTCCTCTAGTTTGTGGTTTGATTCGTTGTAGTAATGGAAGAGGCCAAGGACAGTCATGTTGGAAAGGGAATGGGAGGGGGAATTAAAATGGATGGTGACTGGGAGGTCTGGTTGGCCACTGCAGGCCTAGCTGAGATACTCGGTGAACTGTTCCCTTAATTTACATTTGGTCTCCCCAACGCAGAGAAGACCCCATCGGGAGCACAGAATACAGTAAACTAGGTTGGAGAAGAGCTGAAAATGTGTTGCTGGAAAAGCGCAGCAGGTCAGACAGCATCCAAGGAACAGGAGAATTGACGTTTCGGTCATAAGCCCTTCTTCAGGAAGGAGAAGAGGCAGGTGAACCTTTGTCCCATCTGGAAGGGCTGTTTGGGGCCCTGGGTGGAAGTGAGGGTGTTGGTGTGCCAGCAGGTTTTGCATCTTTTCTGGTTGTAGGAGAAGATACCTGTGGGTTCAGGGGTGAAGGTGGGGAGAATGGTGCAAACCAAGGATTGGTGAAAGGAATGGTCCTTGCGGAAGATAACGAGAGGTGGGAGGGGAAGATGTCCTTGGTGGTGGGGTCGAGTTGGAGTTGGGAATGTTTAAGGATGATTTGAATGCAGAGACTGGTGGGTTGGTGGGTGGGGACAAGGGCGACCCTGTCTGTATTGCGTTTGGAGAAGGGTTGTTATAGCAATGGAATGGGGAATGGAGGTGGTGTGCTGGAGGGCTATCTGGAGGTAGGGGAAAGATGTTGCTCGAAATAAATGGACATCTGGGATACTTGGAAGTGGAATGTGTCCTCGTCTGCGCAGATGCAGTGGAGGCAGAGAAATTGGAAGACTGGGATGGAGTTCTTGCTGGATACTGGGTGGGAGGAGGTGCAGTCTAGGTAGCTGTAAGAGTTTGTGGTTTTATAGTAAATGTCTGTCTGGAGGCTCGCTGGAGATGGAAACGGAGAGGTCAAGAAAGGGTGTCCGAGATGGACCGAGGGTGGGGCGGAAGTTGTGGGCGAAGTCGATTTACTGCTCCAGTTCAGCCTGGGTACAGGATGCTGCACCAATGCAGTCATTGATGTAACGGCAGAAGAGTTGGGCACAGTGCCTGTATAGGTAGTAAGGAGGGACGATTCAATGTGGCTGACAAAGAGGCAGGCAATTTCCTTGGTACCATGCTTCTTTTTCCTCAGGATGAATCTTTGCAGTGTCTGTGGAGTACACTCTCAAACTGCTGCCATTGCTGTTGCACTGTCTTTCCTGCTAGACTCCTCTCCCAGTTAGTTCTGCCCAGCTCCTCCCTTGTGCCGCTGTAGTTGTCTTTATTCAGTTGTAATGCCATTATCTGATTCTGTCTTCGCCCTCTCAAAATTGCTGAGTAAATTCAATCATATTATGATCACTGTCTCCTAAGAGTTCCTTCACTTTTACCTCCCTTTATTACGTTTGCCTCATTGCACCACAGTAAACCCAGGCTTAATAGGCTGGCAAGTCTTTTTTCCACTGGAGCATAGGAGGTTGAGGGATGACCTTAGAGGTTTATAAAATCGAGGGGCAAAGAAAAGGTGAATAGGAAAGGTCTTTTCCCTTGAGTGGGGGAATTCAAAACTAGGGGGCATATTTTTGAAGGAGAGAGGATGAAGAAATGAAGATGTGGTACAGGTCAATGATTATGATTGAACCTTGAAGCAGACTGAAGAGGCTGATTAGCCTATTCATGTTCCTAACATAGTATTCTAGTTTGATGCGATGAGAGATAAACCTCTTATCATTTTAAGTTAAATTAGTACTGTGGGCCAAGTTCAATAGGTGATACAACATTAAAACTAAGTGGAATTTTGAGAAGCACACATTTTGTTTCCCCCAGGAATCTTGAGAGAGTTGACACTGTGGTTCAGATATTAATCTCCTCAGTAAGTGTCTACTGGCCATGGATCAGTAATTATGGACTTGTTAAATCCACATAGAAATGGGCTACACACTTCTGGCAACAGATTCCATTTGATTGACTTAAGATGCAGTATTGCCAAAACAACTTGAATGTTGGCCAACAACCACCTTTAAATTCTTTTGTTTATCATCTTTTGATGTGTTGTGTTTTGTTTCCTAATTAAATTAAAATTTTGAGACTAGTGTTGTTGAACAGATACCTAGGGGTTCAGGTACATAATTGTTTGGAATTTGTCATAGGTAGACAGGATGGTTAAGAAAATGTTTAGCATGCTTGCCTTCATTGCTCAGACCTTCGAGTATACGAGTTAGGACATCATATTGAGGTTGGTACAGGACATTGGTGAGGACTCTTCTGGAGTGCTGTATGCAGCTTGGTGGACGTGTTTTCAGAAGGATATTATTAAACTGGAGAGAAGTGAGAAAAGATTTACCAGGATTTTGTTGTGACTGGAGAGTTTGAAATAAAAAACACTGAATAGGCTGGGAATTTTTTTTGTCACTGGAGTGTAGGAGGTTGAGGATGATCATATAGAAGGTTATAAAATTGAGGGGCAAAGAAAAGGGGGGTGGGGGGGTGGAAGAGTTTAATACCAGGAGGTATGTTTTTTTAAGATGAGAGGACAAAGATTTAAAAAGAAGGGACAATTTTCTTTGAAATATAAAGTAGTTTATGTGTGAAATGAATTGCCAGAGAAAGTGGTAGATACAGGTACAGTTAGAATATTTAAAAGACATTTGGAAAAGTTCATGAATAAGAAATGTTTGGAGGATATAGGCCAAGTGCAGGCTGGTGGGACTAGTTTAGTTTTGGGAACATGGTCAGCATAGACTGGTTGACCTAAGGGTCTCTGTCCATACTGTGTGACTGAGTCTTGATATTTATATGCAAAAAGTACCACATCGAAGTCATTGGCACCTCTGCTCAGTCATTCTGTTTCTGAGACAATTGCACAAGTTTTTGTAGTTGGCAAACTATACAATGCTGACTTTGGTCTGCTTGTCTGGTTATTGTCTGTCATGTTGATTGTCAAAGTATTGTTCCAAGAGCTGCTCCCTGGGGAACTCTTAGCCACTTCCTCTTTAAGTACTGCCCATTGAAAAATGAATTGTTCTTGGCTTCTTATTATCTAGCTCATGTTTGATTCACTTTGTTCCACCTTTAGTCCTGTAATCCTTTGCCAGTGCTAATTTTTATTTTAAAAATTTTAAGATCGGTAATCTGTACTAACATGGTCACCAATATGTCAATAAATTGATGTTACTATGGTAATTGTATGGCTGGTTATCCATGTTGGTTTTCTTGTCTTTTTATATATTCAGTTTAGTTGGAGGGAGGGAAAGAGATACATTAAACAATTATTACTTGCAGCAAAGTCTTCTGTAAAAATTACCATTGCATCATAGTAAGGAAATAAAAATTAGGCCTTTCGGCAGTGCATTGAATCACTTTTAGGTTACGTTTGCAGTCTCCAAGGCAAGACTTAATGGTTAATACAAGTTACTGTCTCTGAATCCTTTTTTTTTTGCTGGAACTTGTCTGTTAGCTACTCTTAATGTTAAATTTAAGACATTTATCTTTTAGTGCTCCATTGTAGTGGTGAAGGTTAGTTTGGTGAATTGGTGGACAGGCTGCCTGACTCCACTAGATTCTACAGGGTCAGGCTATTCAAATGATTAGCATGTGTCTTTTGCCATAGATTGAACACTGCTAAGGAAATGCTCAGTGTTGCTGGAATACATGTGGCCTGTGTTCAACAAGTTGCATTCATGTGCTGCTTTAATGTAGTAAAGAGTCACCATGCTTTTCACAAAAATGTTATCAAACAAAGTTAACATTGAACTGCATGAGACATATTAGACATGTGACTAAGAGCATGGTTAAAGACAGAAGATTAAAGAAGGATAGGAGGTCACAGCTGCTGCTGATGAAGCAATGAAAACAGAGGACCCACAAGGTAAGATTGGAGAAGTTTCATCCCAGAATGTGTGTCTGATGAAGATGAGAGAGAGCATGGAGCAAATTTGTGGGGGGATTTGAAAACAAAGGTTTTGTGACATCAACTGAATAGAATAGCTTTTATTCTCATATGTACGTGAATAAGTGCAGTGAAAAGTTTATAATGTCACCTTTCGACACCATCTTAGGTACAGAGTACCTGGGTATAGATACTTTTAAGCGTAATTAAGAGTAAAAAAAAATGTTGTTACAGACTTTTTTTAACAATTAGATTAGCGTGGAACATTTGGAAAAAGTCCTGAGTGATAAGTGAACATAGGTACTTCAGTTCTAGTCTGTGCCTGCCAGTCCCAGAGCACAAAGCCTCCATGTGTTGGCCTCCATCCAGGACTTTGCTCTGTCACCACTCTGGGAATCGACATGTTTGCTTCGCCACCGGACTTAGCCTTAGAAAAAGAAAAGCTATAAAGGGGAGGGGAAAAAAAGGAAAAGGAAAGGTACTGGCAAGCAGAGGAGCTCCGACTGGAGCATTGTACTCTGCCATCATGTGAGTGATAGCTGACTGCTCTTGATGCATTTTGGGATATGAGCAGTTGAGTTTTGGTTGATTTGAGGCTTGGAGTGCAAGCTGTAGTACAAAGAATGATGTAACTGTAAGCAGGATAAACTACCTCATAGGAAGTGATGGAGTAATGCATGATTTCTAGGAGATGGTTCTCTCTAGAAGCTTTTAATTAAGTCTTGTCCTGTATACTACACAATGTTTACAATTCTGAGGAAAGGTCACTCGACCCGAAACGTTAACTCTCTATTTCTCTGCACCAACGCTGCCAGACTTGCTGAATTTTTCCAGTAATTTATATTAATATTAATTTATATAATGCATTAATAATTTGGATTAGGGAACAATGTAACATCTCAACGTTTGCAGATGATAGAGTTGGGTGGGAGGGTGAGCAGGGTGCAGAGATTCTCCAACATGATCTGGACGGGTTGGATGAGTGGGCAGATGCTGTATAACTTGGATAAGTGTGAGGTTATTCACTTTGGAAACAAAAACATGGCAGATTACTACCTGAATGGCTGTAAATTGAGAGAGGAGTGTACACTACAGGGCCTGGGTGTCCTTGTGCACCAGTTCTTTAGGCATAGAGTCATACAGCACAGAAACAGACCCCTTTGGTCCAAACAGTCCATGCCAAACATAATCCCAAACTAAACTAGTCCCACCTGCCTACTCCTGGCCTATTTCCCTCCAAACCTTTCCTATTCATGTATCTATCCAAAATGTATTTTAAACTTTACAATTGCGCCCATACCCACCACTTTCTCAGGAAGTTCCTTCCACACACAAACCACCCTCCATCTAAAAAGATTTGCTTATTTATTTTTCAAATCTCTCTCCTCTCACTGTTAAAATGTTCCCACCTAGTCTTGAAATCCACTAGAGGTCAATTTTTAATGTCTTTATTCAGTTAAAAGTTTGCATCAAATGATTGCCAGAATAGAGCGTGAACGTGCAACCAAAAAGTTGAACAGTCAGAGGTGTACAGCATGGAAACAGACCTTTTGGTCCAACCTGTCCATGCCAATCAGCCTAAATTAATCTAGTCCCATTTGCCAGTACTTGGCCCATATCCCTCTAAACCATTTCTATTCATATAACTATTCCGATATCTTTTAACTGCTGTAATTGCACAAGCCTCTGCCACTTTCTCTGTCAACCCATCACTCGAACATACAGGCTATTAGAGGAGACAGGCATATGGCTCATGAAACAGTGCGAAACATTAAGTGATATACACTGAGAAAAGTGTAAAGTGAATACAAATTTATAGACATCTGGGGCATATATGCTCAAACCATTGATGACATAAGTGGTCAAGAATAGAGCTAATGAGTATACTGAATCTTGTGCTTTATAAATAGAGGCAGAGTGTATAAAAAGGAGAAAGTGAGGACTGCTGATTCTGGCGATCAGAGTTGAGAGTGTGGTGCTGGAAAAGCACAGCAGGCCAAGCAGCACCCGAGGAGCAGGCAGAAGGTAAGCATGCAGGCGCAACAGGCGGTGAAGGCGGCAAACGGTATGTTGGCCTTCATTAGAGGAGTTTTGAATAAAGGAGCAGGGATGTGTTGCAGTTAGACAGGCCTTTGGTGAGGTCGCACTTAGAATATTGTGCGCAGTTTTGGTCTCCTCTGAGGAAGGATGCTCTTGCTGTCAAGGGGGTGCATAGTACGTTTACCAGGCTGATTCTGAGGATGGTGAGACTGACCTATGAGGAGAGATTGACGAGGATTGATTCTGCTGGAGTTCAGATGAGTGAAGGGGGATTTCATAAAAACTTAGACAATTCTAACAGTACTGGACAGAGTAGATGCAGGGAGGATAATTCTGATGGTGCATCCAGAACCAGGGGTCACAGTCTGAGGATTCAGAGTAGACCATTTAGGACTAAGATGAGGAGTCATGTCTCCACTCAGAGTGGTGAGCCCTGTGGAATTCATTACCACAGGAAGTAGTTGATGCCAAAACATTGAATGTATTCAAGAGGCAGCTGGAGAGAGAGAGCATGTGGGACAAATGGGATCAAAGGTAAAGGGGAGAAAGCAGGATTAGGCTATTGATGATATTTAGCAGCCCTACAATAGAACCAGACAATCCCAAGTTGCAATCCGAGATATTAAAATATTAAACTTACTAGTAGCAACAAAAAACCTATATATCCACCAAACCCCTTCTTTTATTTAAGACATACCTAACTCTTTTTGAATAATATTGCATAATTGACACTTCAGCCTACTTATGTTGTGCATTTCAATGAGGGCTTTCCTTGTAGCTTATCAACATGGATATTGTCTGGGCGGGAAAAAATCCATAGAGGTCCCCAGACTGACCACCCTCCCAGAGAATGCTTGTTCTGGGTCAACTGTTAATTGCTTATGTATGCTTGAAAACTTCAGTTTTTATCAGTGCAAAACCAACAAGCCTATCATTTCAGCAGTATTCAAGGCCAGATAGCTAAAGGAAACTGAAGAGTTTTTCAACTGGAAGAATGTTTATTTTGAATAGACAGTGGGGCTGTTTTCACTTTTAGTTGCACATTTGCAAGTATGCTTCATATTGCTAAGGTTTTATAGGTTTTATATTAGTCATGAAGTCATAAAGATATATAGCATGGAAATAGACCCTTTGGTCCAATTCCTCCATGCCGACCAGATTGATCTTGTCGTATTTGCCAGCATTTGGCCCATATCCCTGTAAACCTTTCCTATTCACATACCCATCCAGATGCCTTTTAAATGTTGCAATTGTACCAGCCTCCACTACTACTTCTGGCAGCTCATTCCATATACGCACCACCATCTGCATGAAAATGTTGGTCCTCCAGTCCTTTTTAAATCTTTCCCCTCTCACCTTAAACCCATGCGACCTAGTTCTGGGCTCCCCCACCCAGGGAAAAGACCTTGCCTATTTACCCAACCATGCCCCTCATGATTTTATAAAGCTCTATGAAGTCACTCTGCCTATTCAACCTCTCCCTACAGCTCAAACCCTTCAACCCTGGCAACATCCTTGTAAATCTTTCTGAACCCTTTCAAATTTTACAATATCCTTCTGCTAGGAGGGAGACCAGAATTGCATGCAATATTCCAACAGTGGCCTAACCAATGTCCTGTACAGCCGCAACATGACCTTCGAACTCCTACACTCAATGCCCTGATCAATACCAAACGCCGCCTTCACTATCTACCTGCGACTCCACTTTCAAGGAGCTATGAACCTGCACTTCAAGATCTCTTTGTTCAGCAGCTCCCACCAGGATCTTGGTAATCCAAATATTACTACCCTCGAGGACTTCATTTTTTAAAATTCCTGTATTCTCCTTTTAGAATCTCATCCTTTTCCCTTCCTGTGGTGACCAAACAAGTGGATGAGGGTCAATCAGTTGATGTGGTGTATATGGATTTCAGTAAGGCGTTTGATAAAGTTACTCATGGTGGACTATTACACAAAATATGGAGGCATGGGATTGAGGGTGATTTAGCGGTTTGGATCAGAAATTGGCCAGCTGAAAGAAGACAGAGGATGGTGGTTGATGGGAAATATTCATCCTAGAGATCAGTTACTCGTGGGGTACCGCAAGGATCTGTTTTGGGTCCACTGTTGTTATTTTTATTAATCACCTGGATGAGGGCATGGAAGGATGGCTTAGTAAATTTGCAGATGACACCAAGGTCGGTAGAGTTGTGGATAGTGATGAAGGATGTTGTAGGTTAGAGGGACATAGATAAGCTGCAGAGCTGGGCTAATAAGTAGCAAATGGAGTTTAATGCAGAAAAGTGTGAGGTGATTCACTCTGTAAGGAGTAATAGGAATGCAGAGTACTGGGCTAATGGTAAGGTTCTTGGTAGTGTAGATGAGCAGAGAGATCTTTGGTGTCCAGGTACATAGATCCCTCAAAGTTGCCACCTAGGTTGATAGGGCTGTTAAGAAGGCATACACTGTGTTAGCTTTTATTGGTGGAGGGATTGAATTTTGGAACGAGAGTATGCTGCACTGTACAAAAGTCTGGTGTGGCCACATTTGGAGTATTGCGTACTGTTCTGGTCACTGTATTGTAGGAAGGATGTGGAAGCTTGGAAAGGGTTCAGAGGGGATTTACTAGGATGTTGCCTGGTTTGGAGGGAAGGCCTTTCGCGGAAAGGCTGAGCGACTTGAGGCTATTTTTGTTGGAGTGAAGAAGGTTGAGAGGTGACTTAATTAAGACATGTAAGATAATCAGAGGGTTAGATAGGTTGGACAGTGAGAGCCTTTTTCTTTGGTGATGGCTAGTACGAGGGGACATAGCTTTAAATTGAGGGGTGATAGTTTCTTTGCTGAGTAGCAAGGGCGTGGGACACGTTGCCTGCAATAGTTGTAGACTTGCCAACTTTAAGAGCGTTTAAATGGTCATTGGATAGGCATATGGATGAGAATGGAATAGTGTGGGTTAGCTGGGCTTTAAATTGGTTCCACAAGTTGGCACAACATCAAGGGCTGAAGAGCCTGTACTGCAGAAACACCTGTCAGTGCCACTGATTTGTGTCCCCTACCACAGTCAATCGCTTGGAACATGATGTTCCCCTCATTACATTAAAGCCAGTCTCGGTACCAGAATTTTTGCTGTTCTTACTACGTTCCCTGAGAGTCCATCACTCTCTCCAATTTCCAAAACAGGATACTAGTTTGAGATGGGAATACCCACAGGACACTCTTGGACGACCTGCCTCCCCCTCCTACCTTTCCTGCAGGTAACCCATCCTCTGATTGATTGATTATTTGCAGTTTTTCTCCCTTCCTCTAATTGCCATCCATCATGCCTCCTTGCTCCTTTAAGTTCCTCATTGCCTCTAACTGCCACTCCATCTGATCTGACAGGATTCGCAATCAAACACACTGCAGACATAATCATCATGAAAACTCTCCCTAATCTCCCACATGTGACAGGAAGAGCACATTGCTCTGTTAAAGGCTATCTTTGCATCTTGACAATCTACAGACCAGAAAATAATAGTCTTGCGTCTCTTTTAAAAAAAACTGTTCCAGGCTAACTTAGTACCTATGTTTTATACTTTTAAAATTCAATCAAGCAACAGATCTCAATAAAACATATGTTATGACACTGGGTAAACCTCTCTGCTAAGTTCGACACAGAGAAGCTCACCTTGCTCTGTAGTCTGTTAAATTTTGAGAGGCAAAGATCCATCCTGTAGGTCACTATTTAAAGTAAAAATTAACAATTTTATTCTTTGGTAAGACCAACAGAGAATATTAAAGCAACAGCTATTTACAGCTCCTTTCTCTTAAACCTATCTTTTGCCTCCCACTCTACAATACTGGTCCGATTTTTTAAAAAAAAGACCCAATTAAGATTTACAAAAAATTAATCATGTTTCAAAACCAATTGGCTTTGTAGATTCTTCTTTGTAGATTCTTCTTTGTAGATTTTTTTCTCTGTAGACTTCTGTCCGTCTGTATTTTCCTCGGTCGCCTTTTCTTCGGTCTTCTGCATAGCATTTCTTATGAACAGCTTTTTCGATTCTCCTTTGTAGATTTTCCTCTGTATTTTGCTGGGTTGTCTCTTCGGTCTTCAGCACAACTTTTCTTTATGGGCTTTCAGAGAGCTATGCGGCCAGCAATCTGTACTTATTGGCACTCGTGGCTGTTCTCTCCCTAACTGTTCAAAATGTCAGGTTATATACCCCAAAACATCAGATTATTTCATTGGTTTTATGTCATCCCAAACAGTAAAATTCAAATTTGATTGTATTCTGGTATCTGGGGCACAATTTAAACTGGCTGAATTTGAATTTGGTTTTGTTCCATGGCAAAGCAACGCTGGTATTTGTTTCAACCAAATGTTACATTTTTAAATTGTTCAGGACACCGTGCTTTCAGTCCGTCCTTCCTAGCTTCCTCTCTCTTAAAGGTACATTACACACCTATACCTTCATAATCCTATAATCAAATAAGAACCCATTCTACTTGTTAATTTAGATTTACAAAGAAAAAGAACAGTAAAGTTATACTTAAAAACTATACACTTAGCTGGTTCTATACTGTGAACTCTCCCACACATTCCTCCAAGGTCATCTTTGAATTTAACTGTTTGTTTTCTTAGATGCACTCCGATGTCGAGAGATACTTGACCTCAAACAGCAAAGGTTGTAGCTGTACAGATTCACCGCTGTAGGTTTCTTGTTTTATTCTCTGACCATGTTGTCATTGCCTTTGTCTCTTCCTCCTTTTTAAACTGCCAATGTTTTGACCTATTTCTTAGAAGTTCTAAAACAATGCAACAGATTATAAAACAGTTATTATTACTCCTGGAATTCAAGGAAACTAGCTCCAACCCCTTTTTAAAAAAAGAAGCTCATGCAGCCACAATTCTTTCCCATCCTCCATCTTGCATTACCCAGGATGCTTTTCTTTGGATTTTCACATATTTGATAGCACTGCGATAACATGTGTTTCTTCAACATGAATTGGTTTTAATACACTTGAAGAATTTAGACCGTTATTTGTAGAAAGTGAACTTTCCTTATCTGTATTGGCTATAACGCGATACTAGCCCCATTAGTTTACATAAAGTGGCAATTGTGAGATTTTCTTAGTGAGATGGCACTAGAACGGATCCTTTTTGATTAAAACATTTGGAATTCATTGCACTTTTGTTAATTTTCAATTTGCTTTGTAGTCAAAGTTTGTCTCTTTCTGCTGGGATAGTTAAAATCTTTGCAATATTATTATTTGTCCTTTAAGCTAATCAGCCACAGGGGTCATCACTTTAGTTCAGCCTAAAACCAGTCATAGAGTTATATAACACAGAAACAGACCCTTCGGTCCGACCGGTCCATGCAAACATAATACCAAACTAAACTGGCCCCACCTGCCTGCTCCTGGCCCATATCTCTCCAAAGATGTCCGATCCATGTACTTATCCAAATATCTTCTAAGTATTGTATCTGTGCTCACGTCCACTACATACTCCGGAAGTTTATTCCACAAACTAATCACCCTCTCTGGTAAAACATTTGTCCCAGATGTCTTTTTGCAATCTCTGTCTCCTCTCATCTTTAAAAATGTGCCTGCTAGTCTTGAAATCCTCCATCCGAGCAGGAAAAAAACATCTACCATTAACCCTATCCATTCTCTTAATGATTTTCTACAACTCTATCAGGTCACCTCTCAGCCTCCTATACTCCAGTGAGAAATGTCCCAGCCTATCCAGCCATTATCCAGCGTTTCTCTTCTGAACCCTCTCCTGTTTAATAATATCCTTCCTATAACTGGGCAACCAGAACTGGGCACAGTTCTCCAATACTCCAGAAGAGCCCTCACCAGTATCCTATGCATCCTCAACATAATGTCCTACCTCCAGTGTTCTGAGCAATGAAGACAAGTGTGCTAAATGCCTATCTATATTTGACGCAAACTTCAAAGCATTATGTGCCTGCACCCCTCGGGTCCTGTCTTCTGCAACACTACCTAGGTTCCTATTATTAATTGTATAAATCCTGCCCATTTGTACCAAAATGCAATACATAGTTCAATCTGGATAAACACAATTTGCCGTATTTCAGCCCATTTGATCAAGATCCCTTTGTAATCTTATATAACCATTTTCATTGTCTACTATGCTATCAGTTTGGGTGTCATCTGCAAGCTTACTAGCCATGCCTTCTATATTCTCATCCAAGTAATTTATATAAATAAGCAAGAAAAGAGGACCCAGAACTGATTCTTGTGAAACACAACTGATGACGAGCCTTCAGTCCGAATCTGAAATCCTGGTTTGTACATATCGAGCGGGGGTATTGGATAGCAATTTGATGAGACTGGTTTTATACTCTGAAGTTTAGAATAGTTAAGGTGATCTAATTGTAACGATGTTCTGAGCAGATGTAGTTGGGAAAGAAGTTGTTTCCCTTGGCTAGAGAATGAGAATGGAGGTGAGGGGTGGGGTATTTAGGAGGATTGTGAATCTTTGGAATTCTCCATCTTTGATGATATTATGACTTTGAGGTGTATTTTGTGCTAGTTTTTGTTTTGAAGAGAAGTTTTAAGGCAGAGTTATAGAAATAAAGTCTATTGAAAGCCAATAAACAGCTTGGAACAATAGGAACAGCCTGAATGGGTATGGTCAAGCTCCCACAGAACCAAGATTTTTGTTAGTTTTCTGTAGCAGCTGCTGCTGGGGAGTCAGCAGGGTTTGGAAGCTGCAAAACATCTTTCCGTGCTACACACGCACACAGTTTTCTTTTGATGTTTTTAGCTCCTGCTGCTGGAATTGCATGTGAGGCAATCTGTTTTTCTGAATTTGCCTTTCCTGAGGATGTGTTTGAGGTGTTACTGTTTGAAACAGTTAATTAGTAATGTTATTGTATTTATTATTGTGTTAAACATTTCAGTAGAGTTACAGCTAAGCCAATTCTTTTTCTCTTTTGATGTAGTGTATGAGTAAATTGTGTTTTGCTTAACGTTGAGTAGTTTTGCCAATCAATTCGCATCTGGAGTGCGAAATCTTACACTTGTATTTAACTTAAGAAAATGTTAGGGTCTGGACTACCTTAATATATTTTGGTATTTGGTGTAGTCCATAACATTATCCCACAGAGCTATGGATGACCAATCATTGTTAATATTCAAGGATGTGATTAATAGATTTCTGGACACTGAAAGAATCTAAGATGTGGCAGGAAAGTGGAGTGGAGACTAAAATGAACCAATGCTTTACTCACTAGCAAAGTGGGCTTCAAGGGCCAAATGGCCTGCTCGTACTCCTATTGTTTTTCTATCTGGAGCAAACTCTAGCCACCCTCTTCAAATCTGGAAGGCCAGTGCCAAATTGTTGCCATCAATCTGGCTGAAACAGTTAATTAGGGCTGCCAAGATGTAACTCAATTGTCTTAATTACTTAACTACTGTGGATGTGCAGGACCATTGAGTTAATTGGTCCAATAATAAACCGTTCCTATTGCAACATTCTCTTAGTTTCAGATGTTTTTACCTCCCATATTTTGGAAAACTAGTTCCTATGTAGAGCACTGTATAAAAAGTGCCTAGATATCATCTTGAATTTTTTTTGTTTCACTAATCCAAATCTGTGCCTCTTGTCCTACACCTGCAATTTTACTGAAAATGTTTCTAACCTTTGACCAGTTTTTAGTTTTTTTAATATATAAGAATGCCGTAGAGAGCCCAGGGTTCTTGGTTTTTTTGTTCACATTCAGGATCAACATCAGCATTGTTTCCAACGTATGCATGCCTCCCTCCAATATTAACCATTAACTAACCTCGCTGGACCAAATCATTTGCAGATATCACATTGGCATTTGTAGAAACTTGTGCACATTCTTCATTACTTCTGTTAAGTTGACTGCAAAATCCTTAAATACAACATTTCCCAAAGTAGGGGTTAGGACCCCAAGCGAATTGGGAACTGGATTTTTAAAATTGCAGCAATGGCCACAATGGAACTCTGTTATGATAGCCTCTTCACTGCTTTACGATATCTTGAGCTCATGGATAGCTGCTGCATACATTTAATTTATTTTATTGTCATATTTTTTTAAAAAAGCAGATTCATCCAGATGTTGTCTGATATGGGCATTATACAATATGGTTTAGACATCCATAAATTTATGTTCTAATATTTTGGCAGTGTAGTTAAACCTTTATTGGTTTTCTAGTTGGGCCAGTCTAGAACCTCACTGTTATCGATTAATTAAGGCAATTATGTATAAATTAAAAATTGAAACTGTAAAAAATAAAATAATAACTAAAGGTTTGAAATATGGATTTTTTGAATGTAGTTAAATCAAAGTTGCATGCTACTTCAGATAATTTTGCAAATTAATTTTCATTATGGATTGATTTCATCTGCACTTTGTGTTGTCTGGTACTTATTAGGTCAGAGTATACAGCTGCAGATTGTGGTCCAGTGTTTGTGTATCTGTGTCCGAGCCAGGCGGCTTGGGTTCAAGTCCCTCAGCTCCAGAGGTGTATTTTACATCTCTGAACTGGTTAATTTTAATACACCTACTGCAATGGCATTTCACTTCTCCACTCTGAAGCAATCGTATCATTCCAAACTCCTCTAATTCAGTCAGGTCACCATTCATAATGCTTAATAGTGAATTGAAACCTCCAGTTTTGTTTCCTTTTTACTTCCCTCACCTCATGCTGCACAAATCAATAACTTATTGATATATTTATTCATGGGATATGAGCTTTGCTGAGAAACATTTGTTGTTCATTCCTCATAGCACTTGAATTGAGCAGCCCGGTCATTTCAAAGGGAAGAACCAACCAAATTTTTGTGTCGCTGGAGTCACATAGGCTGGCTAAGCAAACATGGCAGCTTTCCTTTACTTACGGGTATGAGTGAATCAGATGGCGTTTTACAACAAAGACCCTTACTGAGGCTAACTTTATATTTCAGATTTATTAATTGAATTTGATCAGTTGCCATGGTGGAATTTGAACAGTGTGTTCATCTGGGTCTCTGGATTACAAATCCAGTGCCACAATGTTTATACATTGTTCCATTCCTTTGCTGTTTATTGGAGCTGGATACAGTGTAGTTGTGCTGCCACTTCTTAGAATTTGAGTTTTGTATATTGTTATAGCACTCACTGATTTTTTTTTTCATTCTTTATTTCATATATCAATGTTGGTTTGAAACTGGGGACAGTGAGCCAAAGGTGACTTTTGGACTTTGGGTAACAACTTCAGTTAAAAAGAAAACAGACCAAAGCTTTTGCTTGCTTGTGAGGCCAGGCTTGGAAGTTAATTGCAAGTTGGTTCCTGATCAAAATGTGTTCTCAACTGTTTGCTGTTGGAGAAGTGCGTCATGTCTAAACAGATAGAGGAAGTTGGCTATTAAAAAGGTCAATACTTGGGAATTAGTTCCAGCAAGTCCAGAAAGACCTTTCATGCTCAAGTAAATGGCAGATGTTGAAAGGGACCTTGAGGTGGTTAGAGTTTGAATTAGGATTTTGAATGTGTGGCTGATGTTGGAGCATGAAGATTTGAAAGCTCTTTACCTAACCTCCCATAAGCAGCTCTTGGAAGTTCAGAGCGGAGAAAATGAAGACATAACATTACTGTTTTTATGTGGATGAATTGCAAAGGTGACCTTGATTGACATCTTCAGAAAATCAACAAAGAAACCATCATCTTTACATGAAAGTTGTTTAAGTAATCTGGCCAGTTTTGCTATTTTATTTATTTAACTATCCCATAACTGTTTTCTGCTCCATTCAAGACAGAAAAACAAAGACTTTAGGTTTAAAGCACAGACCAGTTAGATTACCTTGTGATTAATTTTGCTGTACTAAAGTTATTGTATTATTTGTAAATTGCTAAGTCTTTGGTTTAAACTTCAAACTAGTCAAGAACTGATCATCCAAACTCTGGGGTTGGTTATTCATAAGGAAGTGATAGAATCAACTTCGAAGGTCTTTGAGGTTTTACTGTTTGTGAATACAGAGATAGAATGGCTCATTTTGGTTCAGCTGTCTGTCCCATTTTAGAACAGTATTAATATATAACTAGTGTTAAACTCACTATAGTTTTCGAATTGATCTTAATTTCAGTTCAGAATTCAAGTTGGTTTTACATCTCGAGCAATGATTGTGACTGTTGTAGTGCATTATTTCAGTTCCTACAGCTCACTGCAAGAGCTCCACTGAGTTGGCCCTAACTTTCCTTCTATCATTAAGTCAGCGGTCGCAATTTTCTCTCCAGATTGTACAATGTTCAGCACCCATATTCAGCATTGTCCATATGCAGCAACACCTAGGCAACATCCAGGCTTGGCTGCTAAGTGGAAAGCAACATCTTTGCCACACAAGTGTCAGTAAGCTTCGATCTCCTCTTGACTTTCAGTGACATTATATCATTGCCTGTTGACCAGAAACTGAACTGGGCTAATTGTTTAAATGCTATAACTGCAAGATCAAGTCAGCCACTAGGAATTCTGTGTTGGGGTACTCTTCCATTGTCTCCAATGCTTGTCCACCTTCTAAAAGTCACAAGTTATCTGGGGCATGCAGTTCCAGGATACAGCAGCCCACCTTTATCCTGGAACTTGCTGTTTGACAGCACTGTTGGTGTGCCTACACACTAAGACTTGCATGATGCTTATCACTGTAACACATACTACATGAGGAGTTATGGTTGGGTAATGTGTAGACCTAGGCAACAATACCCCACAAATGAACAAAAAAGAGCATTTGAGAAATTGCATCAGTAGTGTCTCTGTGCATCCTCTTGATTCAATGAGATGACCAATAGGATAGATGTTAAATTTCTTCTTGAAGCTAGGTGCACAAGCATTTCTATTGAACAGTCCACTTCTGTGGACTGTATTCACATAGCTGGAAATTGCTCCCCACCCCCTAAAAATTCCTTTGTTCCTGTTTTCTCAACTGTAAAATGGCCAATTGTCTGGGGAGGACCTCGGAACATTTAAAAGTAGTTCTGGAACGTCTTTAAAACTCAGCATTATAAACTTTAATAACTCCAAATTACTCAATGGTCACAAACTTGAGTCCTATCAACTAGTGATGTGGTTCCAACTACTTCATGGAATGTCATTTTATATGTGCCCAGCGATCTCTGGTTGCCCAGCCCCTGGCAGAAATTCACAGCCCTGAGCAAGTGTGCTACTCTAATCACTGGACACTGATGATTTCAGCACTGAGTGTGCTGGGAGACTGATCTATTAACTGCTTTATCCTCTGCCACACACTCCTCCAAAACAAGGAAAGAAACTGGTGTCATTGTTGAATGGTTAATGCGATAAAATGCAATTGCAGTTCCTTGTACTGTGACCAAACTATTTAGATAAGCACGCGTTACCACCTTATGGTGACATCTTAGGTACAAATCACTCCAAAAGCTTGTGATTTTAAATAAACCTGTTGGACTATAACCTGCTGTCATCTGACTTCTGACCTTGTTCAACACTGGCACCTCCAAGTCATGGTCCAAAGAACCATGTTCATCCATATAATAGTTCAAAAAAGTATCAAGAACATGCTTGGGTTGGGCAGCCATGAGTTTGAAGCTCATTAATACTCTATTTGCACATTTAGTTAATTTCTCTCCATGTTTGCATTTCACTTTCTGAATTATCTCCTTCGAGCAATTTTATTTTTCCTTGAAAATCTATTAAGAATAAGTTAGGAGTTCAAAGATGATTTGATTGCTGCTTACAAAAATAGTTCTGATTTAGTTTTAAGTTCTGATGATAGAAACCCCAAATTTTGTTTCATTGGGGCAAATGGCAAGCAAGAACACACACAGCGAGAGCACAGAACCAGTCCAGAAGTCACATTGAAAATAAGCAAGCTTCAAGCAACAGTAAATATTCAAACAATTTTTCTATATCCCCATCCCTCAAAATCCCTCAATCCAATCCCAAAGAACAAATGGCAAAACATTCTACAATAAAAGCAATTTATTATTTTCAATAAACTTGCCAACAAAAAGATGGCACTTGCATAACAAATGAGAATTGTCAGAGAGGCACTAGTTAAATTCTGCACAGAAGAGGATGGTTCCCATACTACTTGAGCAATAAGAGCAGTCATCTGTGCAGTTTGTCAATAAGTGTGAACTGGACAGCTGATTAATATGATGATACCTGAAGTACCTGTGAAGTAATCTCAAGGAGCTCTCTTTTCTGGGAGGCTTTGCCTTGTGGTTAGATTTCTCTTCCAGTTGACTGGCTTGGATAGCATCCATGATGGGATAATTTGTGCATCGTCTTTTCCAGTTCCGTGGCCTGTGTCATTACTGTTTTCAAAAATGTAAACTGTATCAAAATTATAATGACATATTAAGATATCTAAAATATCGTTAATTATTCATTTGGGTAGTCATGGTTTGGAGGTGCCAGTGTTGGACTGGGGTGTACAAAGTTAAAAATTACCACCAGGTAATAGTCCAACAGGTTTATTTGGAAGCATTAGTTTTCTCTGTGTATTCTTGCTTGCCACTTGCCCCAATGAAACAAAATTTGGGGTTTCTGTCATCAGAACTTTAACCCTATTATTGTAAGCAGTAATCAAATCATCTTGGAACTCCTGATGTGTACTTTAGATATTTTTGAGGGAAAATAAAACTGCTCGAAAGGGAATAATTCAGAAAGTGAAATGCAAACATTTGTAACAACCACCTGATGAAGGAGCAGTATTCCAAAAGCTAGTGCTTCCAAATAAACCTATTGGACTATAACCTGGTGCTGTGTGATTTTTAACTTAACTTTATTTGGCAACTGTTACACTGTTCCAACTCCAGTATGGCTGACCAACCCAAGCATGTACTTGATACTTTTTGAAGTATTACATGGATGAACATGATTCTTTGGACTATGATTTGGAGGTGCCAGTGTTGGACAAGGTCAGCAGTCCGATGACACCACATTATGGTCCAACAGGCTTATTTGGAATCTCAAGCTTTTGGAGTGACTTTTATCTAAGATGTCACCATAAGAAGGCAGACATTGTAAAATCTTTTCACTTGACGAAGGGGCAACACTCAAAGCTTGTGATTTCAAAAAAACCTGTTGGCCTAACACCTCGTGTTGGCTGACTTCTGTTTTTGAACCACAGCAGTCTTGACCATAAAATGAAATTAGAACAGGTTGTGTTCCAACGCTTACCGGAAAATGGTAAAATACGTAACTTATTCAATTCCCCTTCATGTTTGAGTAAAATATATAAATGTTTATTTATAGAGTGATAGATTTCCTATTCACGAACTTATCCAATTGTCTTTTAAATTTTGAAACTGTACCTGCATCCACCACTTCCTGACAGTTCATTCCATGTATGAACCACCCTCTGTGTGGGAAAACATAGTCACTGAGGTCCCTTTTTGTAAATCTTTCTCTTCTCACCTGAGAAAAATATGCCCCCTACTTTCAAACTTGCCCCATACGAGGGAAAAGTCCTTGGCTATTCATTTTGTGTATGCCCCTAATGACTTTATAAACCTCCTATAAGGTCACCCTTCAACCTCCGGTGCTCAAGTCCTAGCCTATCTTTATAACCCTCCAGTTTCAAAATCCTGGTAATTGTTTTCTGAGCCCTCTCCAATTTAATAATATCCTTCCTCTATCATGGAGACCAGAACTGCGTACACTACGAAAGTGCCATCACCAACATCCTGTACAACCTATTTGGATTTGTTTTCTCTTTGAAGAAGCCAACTTGAAAGGTCAAATGGGTGAACCTTTAACAAAACTCTATTTGGCTCTTACAGAAAATTTTGTGCTGTACCACAAGGATCTGTTTTGGCTCCACTGCTGTTGGTCATTTTTATAAATGACCTGAATGAGGGCGTAGAAGGATAGGTTAGTAAATTTGCAGATGACACTGAGGTTGGTGGAGTTGTGGAGAGTATGGAAGGATGTTGCAGGTTACAGCGAGGCATAGATGAGCTGGCTTGAGAGGTAGCAAATGGAGTTTAATGAAGAAAAATGTGAGGTGATTGAAGAAGGTGCAGAAGCCTGAACACACACACACACACACACACACACGCACACACACGTTTTTGTTTTTGCTGCTGTTCACCTATTATTTACTATCTATGCTACCTAACTCTGTGATCTGCCTGTATTGCTTCCAAGACAAAGCTTTCCACTGTGTCTCGGTACACGTGACAATATATTCAATTCAGTTCAATAGGGTGGCACGGTGGCTCAGTGGTTAGCACTGCTGCCTCACAGTGCCAGGGACCCAGATTTGATTCCAGCCTTGGGTGACTGTGTAAACTGCTCACATTCTCGCCGTATCTGTGTGGGTTTCCTCGGGGTGCTCAGTTTTCCTCCCACAGTCCAAAGATGTGCAGGTCAGGTGAATTGGCCATTCTAAATTGCCGATAGTGTTAGGTGTATTAGTCAGAGGGAAATTGCTCTGGGTGGGTTACTCTTCGGAGGGTCGGTGTGGATTTGTTGGACCGAAGGGCCTGTTCCCAAATTGTAGGGAATCTAATCTAATTCAATTCACTTTGGAAGGAGCAGCAGGAATACAGAATTCTGGGGTAGTAGTAAGATTCTTGGTAGTGTGGATGAGCAGAGAGGTCTAGGTGTCCATGTGCACAGATCCCTGAAAATTGCCATGCAGGTTGGTAGTGTTATTAAGAAGGCTATGGTGCGTTAACTTTTATTGGTGGAGGGATTGCGTTTTCGAGCTATGAGGTCATGTTGCAGCTGTACAAAACTCTGCGGCTGCACTAGGAGTATTGCATACAGTTGTGGTGCCGCATTATAGGAAGGATGTGGAAGCTTTGGAAAGGGTGCAGAGGAGATTTACCAGGATGTTATCTGGAATGGAGGGAAGGTCGTGTGATAGGCTGAGGGACTTGAGGCTGTTTTTGTTAGAGAAAGAGGTTGAGAGATGACTTGATAAAGACATACAAGATGATCAGAGGATCATATAGGCTGGACGTTGAGAGCCTTTTTCCTTGAATGGTGATGGCTAGCATGCAGGGATATAGCTTTAAATTGAAGGGTGATAGATGTCAGAGGTAGGTTCTTTACTCAAAGTAGTAAGCGTGTGGAATGCCCTGACTGCAACAGTAGTAGACTTGCCAACTTTAAGGGCATTTAAATGATCATTGGATAAACATATGGATGATAATGGAATAATGTAGGTTAGATGAGCTTCAGATTGGTTGCACAGGTCAGTGCAACATAGAGGGCTGAAGGGCCTGTACTGTGCTGTAATGTTCTATATTCTGTATATTGTATTCTATTGCAGAGGGAAGTTACAGTTTAAGTTGAATGAAGAACTCTCACTGTATTTTTAGACTGAACCTCTCTCATTGGTTTCTACAATTTTCTCACTGAGAAAATGTAACAAGGAATGTTGTAGATTTCGTCCATTTTATATCTAATTATTTTTCTAAGAATAGTTGCTGCAATTACATAGCCAAATAGGACGCTAAATTTCTAATCATATCCCACAAAAAGTAATCATATCCCACAAAAAGTAAAAGCACCTGTTTTGCTGCTGTTGGCTGAGGAATAAGTGATAGCTAGCATGCTGCAAGAGTGCCCTGCTCCTCTTTGGATTATGCTGTGGAAACTTTGTAGCCAACCGAGCAACTTATTGCTATCTCAGTCAGATGATTTTCAAAGCAGAGTTGTCAATCTAGGTTTGCTTGGGCAGAACCTGTAGCTTACAGGGAACACATGCTATCTATTGAGCCTCAAAAGCAATAAGTAGGAAATCTGATACAAAGTGAGTTGGAAAGATTCGAATATTAGAAGCTGAAGCAGGAACCGAAGATACAATAGTGTAAAAAATGCAGATAGGATGAGAGGCTTGCTAGGAGATCAAGACGAGGGGAGATGTGATGGAAACTAGCAGTTGAAGGGTGCTAATATTTCAATGATTTTTGTTAGTAAAGAGAACACTGATGATTCAGTATTACACTCCTATGTATCTGTTGTTGAAACCCACAATACGCAGGACAATTTAAAAAATATGTGCAAACTGCTTGAACTGGTTGTTTGAAAGTTTGAATAAAAAAGGCATTATCGCGCAGAAAAAAATACAGTAACATAATTGAGTTAGAGTTTTTTTAGTCCTTGAGATGCAAGAAAGGAAGCTTTATAATTTCACCTTGCCAGTGAGTTTGAAGGTTCAAAATTAGCATCAAAAAGTGCATCAAAGCTACATTATGACTTAGAGAAATGCAAAAGTATTGAAACAACAAAAATCAGTCCAACTGACACTGGTTTGTGTAAAATGTCCAGGTAGCTGTAAATGGCTGTGAGACACCAGTTCACAGCCCAGTGAATTCGGACACTCCACCTGACAGGAAAAAGTTACTCGGAAGATTAATTCAGTCAGGGTTGTATCCTGGCTTAATTTCTCTTGCTCACCAACTTAACTCATTCCAATGCACTATATTTCTCAATTCCTAATTTGGAACTTTCAGTTCCCCATAGACAATGGAATGGCAATTAATGAAACACTGGCTCTGTTTTTCTCTTCGGAGAAAGTGAGGACTGCAGATGCTGGAGATCAAAGAGTGTGTGGTGCTGGAAAAGCACAGCAGGTCGAGCAGGAGAATCGACGTTTCGGGCATTAGCCCTTCATCCTGCTTCTCGGATACTGCCTGACCTGCTGTGCTTTTCCAGCACCATGCTCTCGACTCTGTTTTTCTCTTTTCACAGTTCATGCTTGACCTGAGTATTTCCAATATTACTTTCTTTTTCACCATCTGCATGTTCTACTCTCTAATAGAGTGCAAAAACTCAGGCACTAGGGCAGTATTGTACTCTCTTGTCCACCTTTTTATTTGATATTTGTCCTCTTCCTTTTCTTTTACATGCCTCTGACCCTTGTCTTTCTCCTCCCTCTCTTTATCTTTCTTCCTTACACCGCAATCAAATAAAAAAAAGGCTGTCATACCGAAGAATGCAAAGTTGTTTATTTGATTTGGGGTAAAGTTTGTTCTCACTGGGAAGCTTTGTTGACAGATTGAACGTTACACCAACCCATTTATAAAATGCTACTGGGGGGGTTTATGAATGGGTTATTAAGTGGTATATGGTCAGTATTTGAATTTTCATAGCATGTATTTAACCTAAAAATGTGTACAAGTTCTTTCTCCGAAGCTGATGGTGATGTTCTTTTCTAAACAATGGCCATGCATTTTGCTGGAACTACTTTCCAGCTGCTTTTAAGCTTATAAATTGTATATAATGTATATCATATAGTACTGGCAAATTTACAGCTGTTTAATCTGAAAAGATCAAATTTGAATTTGCAGCCATGTAAAACCTGCTGTGTACAGATTTTTAGTTCAATGGCATCTGCTGTCATGCAGAAGCTTGCTAGTTGCTAAGCAACTATACAGGAGAAGAATTATTGGATTTTTCTGCCACTGAGATGGAAATCGCTCAGTGATAGTTTTAGAATGATCGATGTCTGACAATATGTCGTGTGTCTGGCTAGTTGCCGTTGAGGAGATGGGATGCAGGGCAATGGGAATGAGGGGATGATTCATGGTGCATGACCCACTCATGTATGTATGTGAACTTTAATGATGTCATGTTGCTTGCTGAGAAGATTAGTTAGTGTGCTGAACACCCTTTCAATGGCAAGTGTTTAATCAGTCTGTTATTGAACCTATTATTTCTGTTGGCAACCAACCAAGTAGTTTGGTGATTGAGAAGTCTTACTGTGTCAGTGTTCACCATGTTTTTTTTTGAGAATCGTTGACTGTATCTGAGAAAAGACAATTGAATTAATTGCATTGTACATTTATGATTCCAGTCAACAAGCTGGCTGCATTTTGTGTTCAGTTAGCTTATGTCAGTCATAAAGGCCCTCCAGTTTCAATCAAGACTTTTGAACTAATGGTGGGAAGTGGTGGATGAACAGTGAATGGGAGGGAATTAGCCAGGGTTATTACTACACTGACCCGTGCCATAAAGTCTTGTGTGGAGATTGATTCATAGCAGAATTAGGCTTGGCAGTTGTACTCCCAAGACTGAATTGCTTCCTGATTTGAGGTAGGATTACTCAGGAAGAATGGCCACTTAAGACAAGTGAGGGATACAAATCATTGGCTAGTGTCTTCCACTTGGTTGTACTTATTTTAATGTGAGGAAAGTTGTTAGCTAGTGAGCATGGAAGCTAAAAAAGTCTTGCTTTGAAAGGTGTGGGAAAATAAAATGTTTCAATTTATAAAAAGGTAAAATGTTAATAAAACTACCTTCTAATGCATTTTTTTGAGTCTTGACATTCAAGGGTGAGCTAAAATCCACCCCCTCCCCCAAAAAAAGCACATTTAAAATCTCATGGAGTACTTCAAAAAAATTAAGTTATGAGCATGTTTCACGAGTAGATTATATTTGCTTATTTTTCTGTTCAAGAGTACAGTAAAGTTTGGGATCTTTTGTGCCTTCAGTTGGTACCAGACTGCTGCTTCTGCTTTTCTACCAAATAATATACAGTTGGAAATTCATTGTTTTCAACATGTGAGAACATTTTTACCAAGCCAATTGAAAGTTGCATATTTGAGGACTATTCCAAAGAACCAGTATTAGAGCTAAAAAAAAAACTCCACAAGAATCTCTTTTTTTCCAATATGTCCTTGAATCCAAATGATGCACATCTGATGTTGCAAAAGGAGGCTGGAGAGGAAACAGTGAAGCATCAAGTTGTGCCAAATGACAAATATTCCATCCCTTTTAGGGAAAAGGAATTAGAAAATAGTTTGTCTCTGAAAGGAGGACCATCTAGGGGAGGCTCTGGCTTAGTGCTAGGTTATTAATCTGCGGTCCCAGATTTGAATTTCGCTATGGCAGGTAGTGAAATTTGAATTCAATTTTAAAAAAAATCTGGAATTAAGGGTCTGAGGTTGCCTGTACTGATCGTTCAGAGGGCAAAAAAAGTCTACTCATGTTCTTTAGGGAAAGTAGCTGCTGTCCTTATCTGGTCTGGCCCACAGCATTGGTTGACTCGTAACTGCCCTCTGGGCAATTAAGAATGGGCAATAAATGCTGATCTAGCCAGCAATACCTACGTCCCATGAATGAATGTTTCAAAAAATTTGAAGTAAATGTTTGCAATTCAGAGTAATCCGTTAGTTCATTAAACTCCACAAGCTACTTAGTGATGTGATATTGGTATTGAGATGTGGGCTATATTTGACTTATTTAAAATTTAGGGGATATCAATGTGTAGATAAAGGGAATGAAGTAATTGCTGTTTTTGACTTAAGTTTTTCTCCGGAGTTTGGTAAAATGATGTAAGAAATGGAAATTAAGATAATGATGAAAGAAGTGTGTACCTGTATAGATAGAGATGGTTCAGGAAGAGAAGATGATGGAGTTAGGGAGGCAGGGTGAAGTTGTTTGTGTCTAAGGCTAATAGTTGGAGATTCTTGATCAGGGGAGTTGAGGGTTATGGGGAAAGGGCAAGAAAGTGGACATTTGGAGTTTTGGATGGATCTTTGAATGGCAGAGGAGCCTTAAGGGCCAAATGGCCTACACCTGTTCCAATTTCATTTTAGATTACATTACAGCGTGGAAACAGGCCCTTCGGCCCAACAAGTCCACACCAACCCGCCGAAGTGCAACCCACCCATGCCCCTACATTTACCCCTTGCCTAACACTATGGGCAATTTAGCATGGCCAATTCACCTGACCTGCACATCTTTTGGACTGTGGGAGGAAACCGGAGGAAACCCACGCAGACACAGGGAGAATGTGCAAACCCGGGACTCAGGCGCTGTTAAGCAGCAGTGCTAACCACTGGGCCACCATGCCGCCCACAATAGATGTGAAGCTGGAAAAGCACAGCAGGTCTGACAGCATCCGTGGAGCAGGAAAGTCAACGTTTCAGCCTGCTCCTCTGATCCTGTCTGACCTGTGCTTTCCCAGCTTCACATCAATTGAAACTTGCTTCCAGCATCTGCAGTCCTTTCTGTCTCCCAGTTCTTATGGTCTTAAGAATGAATGTAGGCAATAGCGTGTTTCAAACATTTGTGCTTGAAGGACTCGGGTTTTCCATTTTATAAATATTAGCATGCGTAATTAGAGGATTTTATTTAATAAAGTTAAAGAACACCAATTAGAGTGGTGTATTACAGATCATCAGCTCAGCATAGCAGAGACAGCAGCTGGATGGCAGTACAAAGGAACACATTGTATTGGTAACAAATAGTGTCTGGGAATGTAAGTCAAAAGGCTTTTTGCAGAATATGGTCAAACATCTAAGGTTGTGGAGAAATGAGACTGCAGATAGAAAAAGCTGCAGTGGGATTCTAGATTTTCAGGTATTACAATCAAATGATGAACTTGTGTACTATATTTCCTGTATCCAGTTCCCCTTGGGAAGGTGGAACTCCTGCAGTCCTTGGGGTGGAGGGATACCTGTGGTGCTGTTGGGGGGGTAGTGTTCCAAGATTTTATCACAGCAACTAAGAAAGAACAGTGATAAAGTTCCAAGTCAGGATGGTATGTGGGTTTATGGAGAGAGGTGTGAGGAACTTGTAGCTGATAGTGTTGTGATGCATCGTGACTTGTCCTTTGTCGGTGGTAGAGGTCAGACATTTGGAATTTCCGGGGGGCATGCATGTACCCTGTGTTACTTAGGCATGTTTTCAGAAAAATAGTCTGTTCAGTAAGCCTGTTAGCCATTAGATATTCTGTACTTTTTATAGGCAATGAGACCCAATGTTTCACTCTCTTGAGACACTTGATTCCAGAGGCATGGTGCTGCATTCACAGTGATGCATAAATGAACAGCCCTGGACCAGTAGGTCTGATTTGAAGATTGAGATTTCTTTTCACAGTCTCAACTGAGGATCTCTTATATTACACTATAATAGAAATGAAAATATACAACACTATTCTTATTTGCAGTACACAGATGGTCTTAGGTTTCAACTGTTAACAGACGCACAATTTTCATAAACTGTAATCTAGCAGCATTGTATCTGTAACAGTACTGTGAATATATCTAAACCCCAAGGATTCCAGCAGTACAACGTGGCGGCTTATCACCTTCTCGAGGGACCTTTGGTATGGACAATAAATGCTAGGCTAGCCAGTGACGTTTTCATCTCATGAATAAATTTTAGAAATACTCAGTGCAGACTCTGTGAATGTTTGTCGCTTGTTTATCATTGATATATCAATGGAGCAATAACAAGTACAACACAGGAGGTTTCAGTCTTTGCTATGGATTGTAATGTTTGTTTTCTATCACTATCTGTTCCTTGGAACAATGATATACCTGAATCTCTGCCAGGAGAGCATTCCCTCACAGCTGCAATGCAGTGTCAACCCAGAGACTTGTGCTCTCAACCGTGCCACCGCTGATACTATTTGGTAAGATATGTTGTGAGTGCTCAGATCACAAGATGTCCTGACCACATGCCTGTTTACAAAGGCGCATTCTGAAATCTGGCTATAGGTTTTGAGGGCACTTTATAAAGGAATGGTCGCTGCCTGACAGTGAAGTGCATGATATTCACTTGAGATGATTTATGTCATAATTACTAGAGAGTTTACATTAATTTGATGTAAATTAGTATGATCCATACTGAGCGTTTATTTTTGCTGCATCTTAAAAGCAACATCTGTTTGTACAGCATTAAATTGCCATCTAGCATACATGCTGAGTTAATCTTCCTCAGAAAAATTTGAGATTTGCACCAAGTATCTTGGACTGAACACTCTTCAGATACCTTTGTGTGCAGTCAGGCTAATTGTGGCTAAGAGGTGTTGAGATTCTTTCAACATGGAACTTTGGAAGTCATCAGGGTCAAGCTGTATGTTGGAGTGTTCAATGCAGTAATGTTTGAAGATATCCTACCTATATAATCATTCATTAGATTAGGCATTCATTAAAAATGGCTGAATGCCTTTGGAAATCATAAAGCATCATTAAACAAATGTATTTTCCACTTGGATTTATTCCTATAATGAGGTTACATCACGGATGAATGTGAAAGACAATATCTACATTTACGGAATTGAGCAATTCTCTAAACTATGAAGGTGTGACTCTCCTAATTCCTAGCACAGTTGATTTACATTGGCTTTTCATTTATTGGCTGTTAGTTGGAAGTTTCCCAGGTTCTTATTGCACTTTGATTTCTAGTTTAGTTTGCACTTTATTTATCAATTTATGTCAATAAACATCAATGCTGTAGAATTATTTTTACAGATATGTCTGGAGATTCAAGTTGGTAACTAGTGTGGAGGATTACTTAACTGAATAGTTACTTGGATTGCTTTAGACATATGCACAGTGCAGTTGTAGTTTTCTTATTAATTTTTTAAAAATTCAGTTATATCTTATAAAAACTTCATACAGCGATTTTTCTTTTCCTCAAACTGCTGCTGCACTTTTTGAAGCCCCAAATAATTGATAATCTAGTAAGCCTATTGTAACTTCTGTTGTAATATCTGGCTGAAGAAGGCATTTATTCAGGTTGCTGGCTAAGATAATGAGTACACCTGCTTGTGAGTCCCAATGGCAATCCTTTAATAACAATTACCATCCTTTAAATACACTTGAGAAAGCAACTGCAATATGATGTGACAGCCACACAATCTGGTGTTGTGGTGTACCTGTTTTTAAGACAAAGCTAAGCAGTTTGTCAAAAATTCATTTGTCTGATGTTCTGTAGATTTTGGATATTTCGCGGTTTTGTTTTTATCATTTCACTTTTTTTAGAATATAGAACAATACAGTGCAGAACAGGCCCTTCGGCCCTCAATGTTGCGCCGACCTGTGAACTATTCTCAGCTCATCCCCCTACACTATCCCAAAATCATCCATGTGCTTACCTAAGGATTATTTAAATCTCCCTAATGTGGCTGAGTTGATTACATTAGCAGGTAGGGCATTCCATGCCCTTACCACTCTCTGCGTAAAAAGCCTGCCTCTGACATCTGTCTTCAATCTATCACCCCTCAATTTGTAGCTATGCCCTCTTGTACAATCTCATCTCATCTTGTTTGATTTACCTAGTGTATTTCAAGCAATGGTAAATTTCATATGCTTTATTTTGAGCAATCTGGTAATTTCACAAGCATGCCATTGTTTTAACCATTTTAGTGACCCCTTGCAAAACTAGATTTTACTTGTCCTTTGAACATTTTTGTCAAATGGGATACTTTCTAATGTATCTGGATGAATAGTCAGGCCTTCTCCTATCTACAAAAGATGTTAGGCATGCAGCAAATAAACCCATTTCAGTTGGGATGTCTTCATATGGTATATCCTTGTTGGCTGAAAAGGTCAATCTGTGCCAAGTGTCTGTCACAAAGCAATTGAGTGCTATTGTTGCTTTTTCAGCAATGGCATCTGTTGCCATTGCACTATAGCCATGGGTGAAAATGGTGGTCCACCCCAACCAGAAGGTGCTGCATTTTCTTGTCATAATGGGTGAGAGCAGGTGCAATAACACTCAGGGTGGACCACAGCTAGGATGAAGCATTTTGCTTGTTTTGCACGTCATTCCATTGTATTCTGTACCAGCTACAGGATGAAGCAATCCTCCAAAGTTTGTTTCACGGCATCTTGCAAGATCCAGAAGTTCCATCTCATCTAGTAGTGCAAGAGAATATCATCCCATGTTTCAAATTTCCTTCCCAAGTTATTCACTATCCAGACTTGTCAACTAATTGTAAAACACTGAACCAAAAAAATTAGTTTGTCAAGCCTCTGCAGCAGCTTTGACTAAGCAGTGATGCCTAGTCCCACATACTTTAATTTTGTTTGTAACCCTGTAAATTCATCATCCTCAAGTATCTGACTAACTCCTTAAACTACTTATGCAATAGTCTTCTACCACCATTTTCAGTTTGTGTTACCATTAACTCCTGAGTGAAAAATACTTCTCATCTCTCCTCTTGATTTCTTTTGCCATTGATTTCAAATTTAGGACCACATAATAAATTCTCCATTTATTCTCAAAACCTGTCATTTTCTTACACCTCTATTGGATCACCTCTTAACTATCTATGTTTTACTAGAATTGTCTCATCTTTTCCAAGTTCTGGGGTGCACAGTGGTTAGCACTGTTGCCTTACAACGCCAGAGACCCGGGTTCAATTCCCGCCTCAGGCGACTGACTGTGTGGAGTTTGCACATTCTCCCCGTGTCTGCGTGGGTTTCCTCCGGGTGCTCTGGTTTCCTCCCACAGTCCAAAAATGTGTAGGTCAGGTGAATTGGCCATGCTAAATTGCCCGTAGTGTTAGGTGCAGGGGTAAATGTAGGGGAATGGGTCTGGGTGGGTTGCGCTTCGGCGGGTCGGTGTGGACTTGTTGGGCCGAAGGGCCTGTTTCCACACTGTAAATAATCTAATCTAATCTAAAACTGAAGCCACTTATTCCTGATACCAAATTGAGAACCATATGTACCACTTGTGTAAGGCTTTTTACACCTTACATATGGTGCTCAGAAATATCAATTATAATCCAGATTCAAACATCTTTGGTATGAATTAGTCGAAGGAAAATTTACACTTTGGTATCAGATGTGTTATAATCTTGAGTCCAATTGTCCCTACTTGTTGTTCCAGGTGGAAATATATGCTGGTTGGTTTATTTAAATATTTCAATCGTCAATTTTGTTTTCCCCACAATAGAGAATGTGAAGGGGAGGATACAATCTGTCTTCCTCTGAAATTCTACTGTTTATGTTTAACTTTGAAGTTGAAGATCCTGGTTTAGATGCCTGGACCTGAAGGCTCCTTTGTATTATTGTCAATCAGGTGAGCACTTGATAAAGTTATTCTGGATCAGTGGTGCTGGAAGAGCACAGCAATTCAGGCAGCATCCGACGAGCAGCAAAATCGACGTTTCGGGCAAAAGCCCTTCATCAGGAATGATAAAGTTAACCTTTTTCTTCCTTGGTATATGCATTGGCACTTTACATGTATTTTGGAAGGAGCACAGAGGTGAGCACTTAGATCAAAACGAGTGACTGCCCCTTGAGAGTGCAGCACTGAGAGCTTCACCTTGCATAAATCTAGAATATTCCCACAAACAAAATAAAATTGAGAGGCACCACAGACACAAAACTAAGACCACTGACATGCATGCACACACCTTCTGTTTCCGTCCAGTATCCAAGGGCACACTCTGCAGATAATCTATTTGGTGATTCAGTGATATATCAACCACCGATACTGCTGTACTGGATGCAAACGATTATTTACTGTTCAGTAAAATAATTATGCTAAGTGTGCATGCGAACACCCTGAAGCTCAGGAAGTTTATCTACTGAATAACTGCTTTGACTTGAGCTGCATAATTTTAGTTCAGCACATATGAACAACAGAACAACAGACTTCAAGTTCAAATGCCATGTTTATGGGTATTCCTGTTCCTGAGTTGCATTCCAGCCATTATTATTGAAAGTGGGCACGTTTATTTTTTTTAAATTAAGTAAATGCAGATGGGATGATAATTAGATCTATGCATGAAGACATGTTGAATTTATCTTGACAGGGAAACATGAAAGCAGGAAGAGCCTCTGATAATGTGACTTGGAAGTTTGATTGAAAAAATGAATTTTATGAATGAAAGGGGGAGAGATGTCAGGAGAGTGCCTCAAAGAATACTGAGGTGGCTAAAACTGTGCCATTGGCTGAGCTTAGAGTTAAAGCTCAAGCGTATAGGATGGGGACTATTCATGAAAAAGGTTGCAAGCAAGTTGAAGTAGTGGAAAGATTTGATTTATGAAGTATTTTAATTTTGGAATGACGGTTGACTACATGTCTGGTTTAATTTTTGAGGGCAAGGTTGCTATGTCTGGAGATAACTGACAACTTCGCTCTTCCTTGACAGCCACTTAGTAGGTTGAGTGACAAAACAGAGATGGTGTGATGGAGTGGAACAATAGAAAAAAGAAAGTGAGGACTGCAGATGCTGGAGATCAGAGCTGAAAATGTGTTGCTGGAAAAGTGCAGCAGGTCAGGCAGCATCCAAGGAGCAGGTCTCCTGCTCCTTGGATGCTGCCTGACCTGCGCTTTTTCAGCAACACATTTTCAGCAATGGAACAATAGAGTTGAGTTTCTAGTGAGGAAGAGAAGCAAATCAAAACTGGAAGAAAATATATTATTGGAGATGTCAAAAGCCATGAAAGAGTAGTAGTATTAAATTCAGGGCAGTTGATACCTATTGTGACAGCTAAAAAGAGAGTTTTGTCTGTATGGAGTTTGCACATTCTCTCTTTGTCTGCATAGTTTCCACCCACAGTCCAAAATTGTGTAGGTTAGGTGGACTGGCCATGCTAAATTGCCCATAGTGTCCAGGGATGTACAGGCTAGGTGGATTAGTCATGGGAAATGCAGGGTGACTGGGATAGGGAAATGCGGTCTGAGTGGAATACTCTTTGGAGGGTCGGTGTGGACTCGATGAGCCAAATTGCTTGCTTCCACACGAGGGATTCTAGATTGCGCCTTTCAATACCACAGGATGTCCAAAAGCAGTTTGCAGCCATTTTTGTAATGGAGTAATCATTACCATGTGAAAATTAGAGCTAATTTGCAGGTGCCCACAACAAGGTTGCAATGACCAGATTACCTGCTGTGATGATTATTAGACCATAAGACATACGAGTGCACTTAGGCCGTTTGGCCTATTAAGTCTGCTTGGGGCTGATCTGTTTCTCAACCCCATTCTCCTGCCTTTTCCCCATAACCCTTGATTCCCTTACCAATCAAGAACCTGTCTGTCTATCTGAAATGCTCTCAATGACTTTGCCTCCACTGTCTGCTGAAGCATTGCGTTCCACAGATTTATTACCATTTGGCTGAAGAGATTTCTCCTCATCTCAGTTCTGAAGGACTGTCCCTTCACTCTGAGATTGTGCCCTCAGGTCCTAGTCTCTCCTACAAGTGGAAATACCTTTCTCTATGGCATGGTGGCTCAGTGATTAGCACTTCTGCCTCACAGAGCCACGGACCCTTGTTCAATTCCCACCTCTGGGTCTGTCTCTGTAGAGTTTGCACATTGTCAGTGTCTGTGTGGGTTCGTCCGGGTGCTCCAGTTTCCTCCCACAATCCAAAGATGTACATGTTAGGTGAATTGGCCATGCTAAATTGCCCATAGTGTGAGGTGCGTTAATCAGGGGTAAATATGGGGAATGGGTCTGGATGAGTTACTCTTCGGAGGGTCAGTGTGGACTTGTTGGGCCAAAGGGCTTGTTTCCATACTGTAGAGAATCTAATCCAACATGCATTCTGTATAGGCCCCTCAGTATTCTGTAAGTTTCAATCCGATCCCTGCCTTATTCTTCTAAACTCCACTGAGTATAGTCCCAGTCTCTTCAAACGCTCCTTATGTGACAAGCCCTGAATCCCCCAGGATCATTCTTACAAACCACCTCTGGAGCCCCTTCAAAGCCACCCAAAACCGCTCACATTGAAGGATAGATAGCAGAGAGGACATCTTTGGAAAACTGGTGTTTTCTGAAAGCGTTGTGGAATCTTTCAGGCTCTCCTGGCAAGGTAGAAATGGAATGGCTTTGTTATTTGAAATATGTCATGTGGTAGGAAGAACCTGAACCAGTTTAACAGAGTTATGTAAAGTGTCTGCAGAATTATCCCAATATGTCAATTGAACTTAGCCAATTGTACCCTGTTATGGATGAGGCCAGACCACTCAAAGCATTCTTAAGCAGGCAGCCCAGACCATAACTTTGCAATTTGTTTTGATATGTGTAAATTAGTTAGGTTGACTACTAGGGTTTAAAACAGACAAAAATTTATTCACAAAATTGCACAATGAAACACGAACAGAATGAAGAACCCCTACAGAACTCAGTTTATCCAAACTAGACTTAATTATGCTGTTCCAAATATAACCTCAGTCCCAATAAGCAAACCCCCTTAGAAAACTGTAAAAATGTAACAGGTGCTGACAGATTTTAAGTTGAAGGGCAGAAGGAGAGCCTGAGAGCGCCTGTTTGCACATAGATCACTGTTGAACTCCTAACTAGTTCTGGGCTGAACTGCTCAACTGGAGAGCTGACCACTCCCCTTTCATTCTACAGGTCACTTCTAAAACATGGCCATTTTGGCCTGAAGTCTCATCTGTTTACAAATAAACAAAAAGGCTTCTCAATGTCCTTTAATCTCTGCACCAAACCAGTGTAATTAGAACCGGGAGCTGTTTACAACCCTTCTGAAAAAAGCCATAGACCCAGTATCCTTGAGAAAAGGAACAGCTTTTAGAAAAAAGTGACCAGCTTTGTGACAACCCACTGGGCAAATCTTTGCATAATTAGAAGTTCCTCTCCTTCAGCAGAGGCTTTAGTAAATCATGAACAAAATGGTGCACACACACCTAAGCCATTTGTTTAAAGTGTTTGTCCTGACGCTGGTTAAATGACTGCGTAGTGTTAATTTGGCCTATAGTTGAGGCTGTGTAAAATTACTTGTTTCCAAACATATATTTGGTTTCAGTAAAGGTCTAACTGATGTGTTATTGGGATATACATTAGTGTAGATGTGATTTGCTGTATTTCCTTCTCCACTGTACTCTGAGGATGGTATTGTACACCTACTGGTTATGGGTAGGATTTTAGGCAATAAAGGATGATATTCAAGATCTTTATTGCAGCATTGCTTTGGTGCTTTTGTGCCATTTCTATTTTGTGATACATTTTAAACTAGGATCACCATATATGTTTGTTCTCTGGGAGTGGTCATGTTAACAATGCCAGTTTGCATCAGTCCCCAAATTAACATCCTAAAGGTTTACAGATATCGGATTTAAATCAGGAACCACATGAGGGTGGTCTGTAAAATTTGCAAGGCTGTGCTCCCTGGTAAGTTCAGATTGGTGAATGCAATATCAGTTTCTTTTGCTCACCATGTTGAGTAGATGGGCACACTGACCCCAATTTCGTGTCGAGATCATGCTCTTTGCTGTTGTCCTCCTCCATTGAATCCTGAGATTGAACTGTTTACTTGTGCAGTGTGTTGATGTGAAATCAGCTTGGGAGACCATTGGCAACTGGACTATGAACAGCAGCTGAAGCCATGCTATGTGGATGTCTCAGAAACCAGATCAGTGCAAGGTCTATGGTTTCAAAGGTGATGGTGACTGTCAGGTTGGTTGCTGCTAGTTTTGGTTCATAACCCTTACCCTAATTTAAAACCAAATTGTCACAATTATCTTTATTAAATACTGTTAATTCAAAATAGCATTATATTTCTTTCCTATTGTTGCTGTCACAGTTGTAGAACATGTTTGTGATGTAAAGTGGTTGGATACTGAGAAATTATTGCAGAAATACTTCTGATGTGAAGTTGAGATGACATTTTCTCTATTTCAGCTTCAACAATAAATGTATCTTTTCAGTTGCACTACATTATGTTTCCACTTTTCATTAAGCCACATAAGCTGTCTGGAAAGCTTAGTGAATCTAAAAAAACAATTAGCTGTACCACACTGTTGGAACCCAGATTTTATCTTGAGGGTAGTGTAGAGACCTTGGTGTGTCTCGGACAGGGAGGGGAATTCTTGAGCTGCTTTTTGAATGATTCTTAATGCAAGCTCATGCTCTCTCGTGAGGATCATGTTGGACTTGGTTGTAATACATCTCATTATCATACAGCCCACCAAAACCCACCATTGTGAAGCATACTTGAAGAATTTCCATTTTGGCAGTTTCTAAGAGAAAGTCAATCTTTGAAGGAACTGTGCTGCAACAAGGTAATAGGACGTGGAGTTAAAGGGAAGAATAGAAGACCAAGTTGTGATTTTATTTTGCATGTCTAGTTTGTCTCCATTGCTGTGAAATTCACTTTGAAATATGAGGTAGTATGGGTCATGCAAGTATATTGCAGAAGTGCTTGCGTCGTAAAGTAGTGAACAATGAAATTGTGATTGAAATTGAGCAATCACAATTAAAGAAATTTGTGCACTTGTGTGCCCACAGAAACAAACCTGATGAGCTGTGAGTGAGACTAGAATATTGTCTTAGATTGGATTGTCTTGATTTGCGTTGTGGCGATCCTTTTCTGTAATACGTATGAACAATCCATTTTGGAAGCAATTTGACGGTTTCTAAATCCAGGAGGCATAGTAATGGTCAAAATCAAAGTTCATTCATTCCCTGTTATTTAGCACTCCATCCACCTATTTATTGTTCTTGCTCTTTTGTTTTTTTCCAAAGTTGTTTCTCATTTATGAAAGTACTGTAAATTTGAGCTAATATCACATTGCAGTACAAATTGTCATTCTGTGCCATTTTGATTGACTTTTAGCAGCAACGGAGGCGATATTGTATACTGGAACTGTTTGCACTTACCAAGGCCAGAACTACTCAAGGGTAAAACTGGGATTAAAGGACAGGAGTAGGCCATTTAGTCCCATTCTGCAATCCTGAGAAATCATGACTGATCTCTGGTATTAACTATAATAGGATGTTTTCCCTCCCATCAAATAATAAATGATTATCAATCTCAAACTAAAACTAATAAATGCTAGTTCAAGAATGTGCTCCAACCTTCTACCACCAATTTATGTAGACGTGACTTTGCTGAAAAAGCTGGTACAAAGTTTTAGCCTATGGCCCTGGACCTAGACTCCATTACCAGGAGATAAGGTTTCTTTCAATCTACTTAGAAAATATTCACCCAAATTGATTAAGTTCGAGGGATTTGTTTCTGTTTATTTGCTTATTTTACCTTTAATATGTTTCCCTTTCTATTGTTTATAATTGTGCCACCAGTACTTTTGTTATTGGCAAATTGTAATGGGTACTTTAATATGTATTTGTACTATCAAACTCAAATAAATGTTAAATAATTGAAACCCTTTCTCATATCCCTGTGGAACACAACCAGTTATCTCCTGCCATACAGAATACCTGTTGTTCCTACCTTTAGTCTCTTGCCATTCGAATAACTACCCTGCCAAGTTGATAATTTGCCTTGAATGTCAAGGACTTCAACCAGTGTTCCCTTTTAGATTGTGTAGTGAGCAGCAATTGGCAATATGCCGAACAGTAAACAAACATGCTGTGGATAAGCAACATTCCTTTAAGGTACACAAATGCATGGTCGTGCATTAATCTTAAAAAGACAATAGAGTATGTACACAAAAAAAACACTGGAGGGATCACTCACCGATCAACTTTATCGGGTAGGCTCTTATATTTCGAGACAATTTAAATTCGACATATGTAGACATTCCTCTGTCCAATACTTACCCAACAAATCATATCAATTTTTTTTAGAGATGGCTATGACTTATCCACTACACATCTGTGCAGTTTCTCTTGGATTGGCTGGTTTCTTAATAAACTTTAAATTTCTTGCCAACAGATCTGGTCAGGTTACGCCAGGGAAGTATAGGACAGTGAATTGTGTCACCAGTGGTGGGGAAGCATTTGGGGGAAAAAATGTTTTGAACACCTAATTAATCTTAATTTGGATTAATCAAGGGTAGTCCGTATGTCTTTGTCAGAGAGGCATCCTGTCTGACAGGTTTGATTTTAAAGAGATGATTATAAATGAGGGTCATGCAGTTGAAATAGATCATGTGGACTTCAGAAGACTGGTCAAGATGGTTAGAGCCCATGCAAACCCGGGCAATTTGGCAAACTGGATCCAAAATTGGCTTAGTGACAGGAGGCAGTGGGTAATGGATGAGGTTTTTGTGGTTGGGAGTTTGTGTATAATGGCATACTGCAGGGTTTAGTGCTATGCTATTTGCTGTTTGTGTTGTATATTAATGGTCTAAACACAAATTTAGGAATTTTGATTAGTAAGATGAAGCTGACATACAAATTCATGTGGTAAACTAGCCTTAAATTACAGGGCAATTTAGACAGGCTGGTCAGATGGGCTGAAGGCTCTATAGCCAAATTTGTGGGTGACCCAAAAATAGTCAGGATGGTACATTGCAGTGAGGAAGTGAGAACTTTATGGATATAGGTAGGTTAGGAGAGTGGGCCAAAATGTGGCAGATGGAGTTTAATGTGAATAAGCGCGAGGTCATTTATTTGGATTGAAAAAAAATGTAAAGAATTGTACCATCGGTCCATGTGGCACTCCACTAGTAAAGGTTGCCATCCTGAAAATATGCCCCAACCTCTATTCCCGCTCTGTTTTCTGTTAGTTCTCATGTTAGCAGTAATAGAGGATTGGCTGTCTTCAATGCTCTGGGCTCTTGTCTTGAGTAGCCAAATGTGTAGTACCTTATGAAACACCTTTTGAAAATCTAAATATGTTAGATCTACTGTTTCCCCTTTATCTAACATTCTAGTAAAATTGTCAGGCATGATTTCCCCTTCTTGAATCAGTGCTCAATCTATTTGATCATATTATATAATTCTAAGTGCTGTGCTCTGACATCCTTTATAATAGATTCGAACATTTTCCTAATGACCGACATTAAGTTAGTGACTGTGTAATTATCCATTCCTTGTTTGCTTCCCCTTTTATGAATAAAGATGTCACATTGGCAGCTTCGAAATCTGCTGGGACTTTTTTGGAATCTAAGGATTTTTACAATGGCACATCCACTGTCCTTGTAGCGATTCCTTTTAATATCAGAGAATGCATTCCGTCAACTCTAGAGAATCATTGGTCTTTAGCCCCTTTAGTGGTTTTTCACCAGTGATAGTCATTAATTTTTTTTTCCTTTTTGCCCCTTGAGTATTTAGTAATTTTGGAATGCTATTTGTGTCTTCTCTTCAATTCAACTTGTGCCATTTCCAGGTTCCCCATTATTATTTTGCAGCCTTGTTATGTAAGCCTAGTAATATTTCGGAATAGCAGATGTAATTCATTTTTTTTAGGTCAAAGTTGACAAATATTCAAAGGATTTTGAGGAGGGAACAGGACATTGGGATTGTCTGAACAAAGATCTCAAACAGTGGACCAAAATAGTTTATTGTGCTGTAAATTTATCTGATTATGCTTCATGCCTCTAGATAGAATTTCAGTAACAATTTTAAGTGCAAATGAAACAAAATACCTTTTTCTGGTCCAGTTTGAAATGAAGTTTTTTATTACTGCTGAGGGAGGACTGAGCCAGTTGTGGATGATTGGAGAAATTTTATGCATGAAAACAATTGATTATGGAATTTAACAGCTCTGACATTTGGTAATCAATCTAGCATTTTATTAATCAGGATAATACAGAACCTGCTAAAAGCCAGGATCAGGAGACCCACTCAAATATAAGGAATCCAAGCTTGACCTTTGCACAGCCATTAAGACTGGCAAGGACCAATACCGATTTAAACTAGAGACCCAGACAGATACCCGGTGACTATGGCAAGGACTGAATGACATTGCAGGTTCTAAAAAGAGTCACAGTGCAAGATAGCAAATGATGACACCTCCCTCCTAGATCGTCTGAACACCTATGCTCGCTTTGAGCAGAATTTCAACAGAGTCATAGAGATGTAGAGCACTGAAACAGATCCTTCAGTCCAACCCATCCATGCTGACCAGTTATCCCAACCCAATCTAGCCCCACCTGACAGCACCTGGCCCATATCCCTCCAAACCCTTCCTATTCATATACCCATCCAAATGCCTTTTAAATGTTGCAATTGTACCAGCCTCCACCACTTCCTGTGGCAGCTCATTCCATATCTTTTGCTGTTTGAATTCGTGCATCGCTGGACATCGGAGTGCGTCTGGGAAAATTAACAAATCAGTGAAATTCACAACTGATCTTGGAGGAACTGTTTGGGTGAAGTCGCAGCACAGAATCAGATAAGTGAATAGCTTTAAGTGTGGCCTACAGAAAGTCTGCAGTAATGAGTAGAGTGGGTTCTTTCTTGATTATATGTTTGTTTTGAGATATGTCTCCTGATTAAACATAAAATATAAGCCATAACTATTAATTTAACCTGGAGCAGTGTTTTGTAGAGTAATAAGACAGTGTTATTTTCTGGGTCTGTAGATTGTGAAGGAACAAAAATAGCCTTTAGTAGAGTGATATGTGCTGCTTGTCAGATGTGGGAGTTTAAAGAGTTTAAGGGTTACTGTGGATTATATCTGCAATAAATGCTGTTGGTTGTGAATCCTTTTAGATCGAATGGATTGGTTGGAGAGACTATTAGAGGCAGAGGAATTTGCAACAGCAACAGTATGTGATGGATGGCAGTTATAGGAAAGGGGAAAAGTCACATAGATGGGTTAACTCCAGGAAAGATAAGGTAGGCAGTTAGTGCAGGAGTCTTCTGTGGCTGTCCCCATTTTAAACAAGATCGAGAGGTAACACCTATTCCGACAAGTCCTGATGAACCTATCCAATCGTCACTGCATCAGAGGTCAGATTGTTTTTTCTTTGTGTGAATCCAAGGAAAGCAATGGGACCAAATTGAGTAGCAGGCAGTGCACTCAGAGCACGTGCAGATCAACTGGCAGAGGTCATCTCGGTCATCTTCAACCTCTCCCTGCAGCAGGCCACTGTCCCTGCCTGTTTCAAGAGGGCCAACATCATCCCTGTGCCTAAGAAGGCTCATGCAGCATGTCTCAATGACTAGCGCCCAGTCACCCTAACTTAGGTGGTCATGAAGTGCTTTGAAAGGCTGGTCATGGCATTAATCAACTTCAGCCTCCCCACTACTCTTGGCCACTCCAATTTGCCTATCGGACTGACCGATCCACGTCAGATGCAGTATTACTTGTCCTTCACTCCTCCCTCGCACATTTTGACACCAAGAACAATTACGTAAGAATCCTACTCATTGACTACAGTTCAGCCTTCAATACTATTATCTCCTTGAGACTGATTGCTAAACTTAAGTCCCACTCTGTAACTGAATCCTCAGTTTCCTGACCCACAGGCCACAATCAGTGAAGATTGGGGACAATATTTCATCCTCAAGCTCAACACTGAAGCCTCCCCAGGTAGACTGGTTAGAAAGATTAGATCATGTGGAATGCAGGGAGAACTAGCCATCTGGATACAGAACTGGCTCGTAGGTAGAAGACTGAGGCTGGTGGTGGAGGTTGTTTTTCAGACTGGAGACCTGTGACCAGTGGTGTGCCACAAGGATGGGTGCTGGGTCCACTGCTTTTTGTCAATGATATAAATGATTTGGATGTGAACATAGCAAGTATGGTTAGTAACTTTGCAGATGACACCAAAATTGGACGTGTAGTGTACAGCAAAGAAGGTTGTCTCAGATTACAGTAGAAGAGAAAATGAGGTCTGCAGATGCTGGAGATCAGAGATGGAAATGTGTTGCTGGAGAAGCGCAGCAGGTCAGGCAGCATCTAGGGAACAGGAGAATCGACGTTTCGGGCATTCCTGAAGAAGGGCTAATGCCCGAAACGTCGATTCTCCTGTTCCCTAGATGCTGCCTGACCTGCGCTTCTCCAGCAACACATTTCCATCTCAGAATACAGTAGAATCTTGATCAGATGGGCCAGTTGGCCAAGGAGTGGCAGATAGAATTTAATTTAGATAAATGTGAAGTGCTGCATTTTGGAAAGGCAAATCAAGGCAGGACTTATTCACTTAATGGTAAGGTCCTGGGTAGTGTTGCTGATCAAAGATACCTTGGAGTGCAGGTCACAGATAGGATAGTGAAGGCAGCATTTGGTATGATTGATATTATTGGTCAGAGCATTGAGTATAGGAGTTGGGAGGAAATATTGCAGCTGTATACGACATTGGTTAGGGTACTACTGGAATACTGCGCGCAATTCTGGTCTCTCTGCTGTAGGAAGGATATTGTGAAACTCTCAACTCTTTTTCTGAACCCTTACAAGGGGGGGAACATTTTCATAGGGGGTGTGTGTATGGAATGAGCTTCCAGAGGAAGTGGTGGACAAGCAGTAGGCTGGAAAAACACAAGCCAGACAGCATCAAGAGGTGGAGAATCAATGTTTGGGTGTAACCCTTCAGGACTGGGGGTGGGTGTAAGGGGTGCTTCAGATAAAAGGGGTGGAGGGGCAGGGTGGTCAAGTGGGGACCTGTAAACACAAGTCGAAGGTATGATCTGGTTGATCAATCCGGTAGGTGGCAAGGAGGAATTAGGGTAAGGGAAGGGAGTTTATTGGAAATTGGAGAACAGTTTACTGAGATGTTGCTGGGAATGGAGAGTTTAAGTTAGAAAAATAGGTTAGCTGGCTAGGACTACTTTTCACTGGAGTGGAGGAGGTTGAGGGGTGACCTTTTATGGAGGTTTATAATATCAGTGTCATAGATAAATGGTACGTGTCCTTTCTTTCAGGTGGGAGATTTTCAAGGCAATGTGGTCATGAGTATACAGTGAGTTTTGGGTGGGGCGTATTTTCAAGGAGTAAGGATAAGGATTTGAAGACATGAGGGGCAACTGTTTTTTAGCGGTTTGTGTGTGGAGAAAACTGCCAGAGGAAGTAGTGGATGCAGGTACAGTTACAATGTTTTAAAGACACTTAGATAATTTCATGAATAAGAAATGTTTGGAAGGATATGGTCCAAGCACAGGCAGATGATGCTAGTTTAGTTTAGGAATATAGTCCGCATGAACTGTTTGGACCAAAGGGTCTGATTCTGTGCGGTATGACTCTGACTCAGTGCCAATTTGAGTGCACTTTTGATCACAATTGATTGGCTTATTCCATGTTTTCACCTGGTTTCATTTGTTGGCCTTGTACAGAAGTTCTTTTGTTTGAGCTGCTGTTCGGCTGTATGTACGTTTTGTTTATGCAGCCATATATTTTGAATGCTTGTGCTTCAAAGCAATACACAAGACAGGGCTCTGGGTTAGTGTGAATGAAATTTCTAGAATATAGAATGAAATTGTTTCGAGCACTAGTGCAGTGTGACAGTTGAAACTTGTGCACTATTTCATCCTGAACGCAAGGTGCTTGTCGGCCCCAGCAAAATGATATTAGAATAGTGAATAATGCAAGTAAACAGGAACATGACAACTTCAGAATCAAAACAAGTGGAATAAATTTTTAATGTCATAATAAGTTCTTTTTCCCCCAGGTCATTACGCTTTATGCAACTGTAACACGCCAACCTCTGTGAACAAGCAACCAAATTTTATTAAGCACAGTACAGTATAAGTTTTGGAGAAACCTTTTAACGCACTTCACGGGGCTTACGGGGTCATGGTAAAAGTTCTCTCCGAGCAAAGGAAACGGTCCTTCCTTTACCCGTATACAAAATCTTTATCATAGTTCGTAATGCCCATGAGACAGACCCCAGTCACTCCCTCACAGTCACATGCCACTCAAGATACAATGCAGTGACCATTTCACCTCCAGAGACATTGAGTTGAGTTCTAACGCTCAACACTGGAGCTTCCCAAGGGTGCGTACTCAGCCCCCTACTGTGCTCACTGTATACCCATGACCGCATTGCCAAATACCAGACTAATGCCATTTACAAGTTCACGGATGACACCACCATAGTCTGTCGAATCTCTGATGGCGACGATACAGACTACTGACAGGAGGTGGAAGACCTGGAAAAATGGTGCACTGAGAACAACCTAGCTTTCAATGCTGGCAAAACCAAGAAACTCATTATTGACTTTCGGCGGAATATTACTCATGTCCTCCTACACATTAACAGCACAGAGGTGGAACGAGTGGAGAGTGTGAAGCTCCTGGGAGGGGTCATCCACAACAAGCTTTCTTGGACTCATGTGGACACACTGGTTACAAAGTGCCAACAACATCTCTTCGGCAGCTGAGAAAATTTGGCATCACTGCAAATACCCTTGCCAACTTTTATAGGTGCGCCATCAAGAGCATTCACTTTACCTGGTATGGCAACTGTACCATTTAAGATCAGAGACGGTTACAGAGTGTGGTGAACTCGGCCCAGACAATCACAGGCCAGCCTCTCATTTGTTGAATATATCTATCAGGCCCGCTGGCAAGGAAAAGCCGCCAGCATTCCCAAAGATCCATCCCACCCTGGCAATGTTTTTCTACAACCTCTACTATCGGGGAGAAGGTACAGAAGCCTGAACACGCACCAGCCAGTTTTGTAACAGTTTCTACCGTACTGTTATTAGAATATTGAATGGACTCTCAAACTCTTAGCATTCGCTTGTACGAGTTTTTGTTTTTGCTGCTTATGTATTATTTGCTTAACTATGCTACTTAACTATGTGATCTGCCTGTATTGCTCGCAAGACAAAGCTTTTCACTGTGCCTCGGTACATTTTGAACTATAAATTCAGTTCAATTTGGTGAGTGTTTTGTACTGTAATCTGTTGTTGTTAATTCATGGGATGAGTGTCACTGGCTAGGCCAGTATTTATTGCCGGTCCTAATTGTCTTTGAGGTTAGCTGCCTTCTTAAACCCTGCAGTTGATTTGGTGTAGAAACCCTACAGTACTGTTAGGGCAGGAGTTCCAGGATTTGATCAAACGATAGTGAAGTAATACTGATATATTTCTAATAATGATTGGCTTGGAAGTGAACTTACAGGGAATGGTGCTTACATCTTCAGGATGTCATTCTTGATGATAGTGGAGTGATTTGGAACGTTTTGTGTAACGAGCCTTGGTAAATTTCTGCACATCTTGGAAATGTTAAATACTGGTACTGAATGTTAGTGGTACAGGAAGTGGATGTTTGTGATACAGTGCTAATCAAACCGGTTGTTTTGTCCTGGATGGTTTCAGGCTTCTTGAATGTTGTTGAAGCTGCGTTCAACCAGGCAAGCAGAGAGTATTGCACCACACTCCTGAGTTGTGTCTTATAGATGGTGGACAGACTTTGGGGAATCTGTTGTATGTGGTTTTCAGAACAAAGTTTTGCTTCAAAGGTGGAATTTGATAGGGCTTTAAGAAGAGTTTATCTCTTTTCCCAAACTTAGGCTGGCTTATTAATGAGATCTAGTTTTTGTGCAGTTATACTTTTTAATGAACAAAACTGTGAGAATAGTCATTGTAGATTTTTTTGTCCCTAACTTGATTCTAACTGTGCGCTCACTTGTTTGTAATGTCAAAGTCGTACTTCGCTTATTGCCCAAAAAAACTTCTCCGTTCAGCTTCGCAGAATCCCTACAGTGCGGAAACGGGCCATCTGGCCCAACAAATCCACACTGAGCCTCTGAAAAGCAAACCAACCCAGACCCATCTCCCCACTCTTTCCCTGTACCCTACATTTCCCATGGCTAACGCACCTAACCTATACAGCCCTGAACACTGGGCAATTTGTCATGGCCAATCTGCCTTCTGTTTGCAGTTAAGCATATTAGGCAGTGATTTTAAAACTGCCAGGTATGAATTAATTGATCTGTTTTTCCACTTCATAATTTCAATAAAAAGAGTTAATATTATCTATTTTGGCTCCTTAAAATCTCTTTGAAATAGGGGAAAAAAAAGAAATCTGCACCAGAACAAAATATTAGATTGCTTTTTTTAAAGCATGGCTTTCTTTCATAAAGTAGGAGAAAAGTTTGATTAGCAAACTAGATGAACGCACATTAATTATTTTTCCCTTTGAAACCATTCTGCAGTACAAATAAGCTGTTGTCAACATTGTCATGACCTGTGATCAGTTGGATAAAGAAACTGCTCATAGAAGACGTGATGAAAATCCTCTTAGCACTCCTAAAGATAAGATTGTGAAGTACTTGGGAAGTGCATGGTAAAATAAGATTGAGTCAGCGTAGCTTCAAGGAGAGGTCATGCCCGCCAAACCTGTTAGGATTGTTTTGAGGAGACTATGAGCAAGTTAGACAAAGAAAAGCCAGTGAATGTGATTTATTTGGATTTCCAGAAAACCTTTGACAAGGTGCTGCATAGGAGGCTGCAAATCAAGATAAGAGCCTTTGTTGTTAGGGGGCAAGGTACTGTCATGGAGAAAGGATTGGCTGACTGGCAGAAGGCAGAGAGTGAGGGGGTAAAGGGATATTTTCCAGGCTGGCAGCTGGTGACTAGTGGGGTTCTGCAGGAGTCGGGGTTGAGACCACAATATTCATGTTATATGTTAATGAGCTGGTCAAAATGATGGAAGGCATTGTTGCTAAGTTAAGTTGACAATGATAAATGGAGGGGCAGGTAATGTTGAGGAAGCAAGAGGCTGTAGAAGGAATTTGACGAGGGCAAAGAAGTAGCAGATGAAATGCAATGTGGGGAAAGTAAGAGGTTGTACACATTTAAGAAGCATAGAAGTGTCGACTGTTCTAAGCAGGGAAGGCTTCAGAAATCTGAAGCATAAAAGGGACTTGTTCAAGATTCTCATTGGGTTAATGTGCAGGTTTAGTTGGCAATTAGGAAGGCAAATGCAATGTTAGCATTCATTTCAAGAGGGCTAGAATGCAAGAGCAAGAATGTTCTGCTGAGGCTGTATAAGGCTGTAATCAGACAGCATTTGGAATATTGATGTTAGGTTTTTTTCCCAAGATTTCTCACTTGAGATGCAATTCATACACACCAACTTCTGCAAATAGTTAAAGTTGATTAAAGCTTGTACAAGCTAGGTGACCCCTTTTGATCCTCTTCGTAGGTGTGCAAAGTCAAGTCAAAAGAGGCCCTGAACAAAAAAAAACACACCCCATTTATACAGGTCAGTTGGTAATGCTCACAGATACTCTCGCCACTCCCTGACAGTCACATGCCACTCTAGACAACCCCCATAACTGTGTTACTCAGGTACAATGATAGGGTGAGCTGAAAATGTGTTGCTTGAAAAGCGCAGCAGGTCAGGCAGCATCCAGGGAACAGGAGAATCGACGTTTCGGGCATAAGCCCTTCTTCAGGAATCCTGAAGAAGGGCTTATGCCCGAAACGTCGATTCTCCTGTTCCCTGGATGCTGCCTGACCTGCTGCGCTTTTCCAGCAACACATTTTCAGCTCTGATCTCCAGCATCTGCAGTCCTCACTTTCTCCACAATGATAGGATGAGGTCATCATCAGAGATGTAAATGCCCTAATTCTGGCGAATCGTTATGCAAATGATTTCCTGACATAATGATTTCCTCCAAGACAATGGAGAAATTGATAGGATTAAATCTCGGCACAATATCGTGGGCCAAAGGACCCGTTCTGTGCTGTACTTTTCTATGTTCTATAATTGAATGGCATAATTGTGCTCCTATATCTTAATTCATTATCACCCTTTTTCTTGCTTTCTCCCAGTATATTCATAGTTCTGGTCATTCTAAATTATTGAACATAGGCTCCTTTAACTGGATGAATAACTGACCACTGAAAATTATTAAGAAAAATTGAGAGTCAAGTTTTTGGTGGCTTCGCCATTGAAACTCTGTTTACCTTTTGAAAGGATGCCTTGATGTCAAAGAAATCTTCTCCATGTAACTGATTCAAGCAGTCCAGTCCGCAGTTTCATCGTGAGGTGACTAGTTATGCCCCTGTTTGTTATCCGTCTGGTACTGTTTATTTTTAAAAAGAAAAGAAAATTTGCACTCTTGACTCACCAGCATGATCTTCAGTGGTCTCCCAATGATCTACGAACCTTATTGTTGCATGTACCTGAGTAAGTTTAATACCATTTAATTGAACAGCTTCAGGTTTGTTATCATTGTTTTTAGAATTGATTTCATGGTTCAATTTAGAATTACCTTCCTGAGTTTTTATTGCTTTATATGATAGAATCACATTTTTAATTTTCAGAGGATTATAAGGGTAGCTTGGTTTTCAGTGATGGCTACAAATTGCTTTACCAGCACAAAGTATATCTGGAATCATGCCATAAGCCCAGTGCAGAGAATTGTGGGAATAGATGCAGTGTGGATTTGTTACCTGACTTTTATAAGTTGGTATCTTGTGTGCAAGTATAAAATCTGGGCATCGAGGAATTGATGTGGCACCAGTTGTATATTTTGCTGCTTCATACTAAATGGTTGTGATGCAAGGAGGTACATCCACATGCTTAATGGGAGGAAAAAAACAGATTTAATAGGAACAACTCACTTTTATATTTATGAATAGAGTTTGTAACATAAGTTGCTTGCTTTGCATGATTCTTCCTGGCCATGAGAGAGATTTTGTAGTGATCTATCTATTTGTAACTAGGGACACTATTCATTACAAGATGACAACACTGAAAGCTTTGGAACCTTTACAGTAAAGACATGCAAGTTCTGGATGTGACAATGTGGCACTCCCTCAACACTGCTGAATGTTAACTTAGATTATTGTGCTTGCCAGAAATTTGGCTTGTGCCAGTAATACTTTATTGGTAGAGTACAACTAATTGACACATTGACATTTCAGTTTTGGCTGTTTTTTTAAGGAACTTTAAACAAATTTTATTGTTTAATTTGACAAACTTGTCAACACAATGTCCTGAGCAAATTTCTTCCATAGTGAGGATTCTTTGAAAACTCAATAAATAACTAAGTATATCAAATGGTAACAAATATTAATGAAAATTTGTTTTGAAATATGGGTGGAAGCTATTTTGGTCATTTTAAGACCTTTAAAGCCTAAGTGATTTGGAATAAAAAAAAAAGGCCATTCAGTTTGTTGATTGTGCTTTGCCATCAATTTAGGTTATCACATTTCATCTCCCTCAATCCATAGCCCTTTGTGTCATTAGTCTCAAAAAATCTCAGTTCTCTTTTGTATATATTTTATGATTGAGCTTCTGCAGCGCGTCACCATAGAATATCGAAAAGATTCAGCACCTTCAGGTGAGAGAAGAACTCATCTCAATTCAAAATGGCCTACCCCTTATTTTGAGATTATTCTCCTTGGCTAGACTCACTTGATAGCAAAACATCCTATTTGTATCCACCTAGTCCAGCCTGTAAGACTTGGGTAAGTTTTGATTAGATCACCCCTTATTCTTTGATACTTTCGAGAGTGCAGACCGATTCCTCAGTCTGTCCCGATGAGACATGCCAGGGATGATTTTGGTAAACCTCCATTGCACTCCCTCTAGTTATATATCCTTCCGTGGATAAGGAGACCAAAAGTACAAATATTCCAGGTATCATCTCACCAAGGCGCACACTATTCAATTTAAGCCTCATACCTTTACTTCCCTACTTGAATCTCCTTTATGGCGAAGGTCAACATGGCCATTTGCTTCGGCTACTAATTGTCCCAACTGAATACTCACGTTCATTGACTCCTGATCAAGACCTCCAGTTCCCCAGAGTGGGGTGGAGTGGAGAAAGGGGGTAGAGAGATAAATAGTGTGGGGGTTGGGGGAAATAGCTGTGAAGCTTATAGGTAGGTGCAAAGCTGATAGATGCAGGTGGGGGAGGTGTTAGTGATAAGTCGGAGGGGAGGGTGGATAGATGGAAAGGAAGATGCAGAGTTGGGGGGTTGTATCTGGGATGAGTTGTGGGGAAGGGAGATTAGGAAACCAGTGGAATCGATTCCCTCATTAGGTGCATACCCTCTACCAACCTACCCTCCACACTCACCAATTTTCCTTGCTGTTGCAAGAGGTATAAAGCCCGTGCTCTCCACCATTCCCCCCCACCCAACTCAACTCTACTCTCCATCCAAGGCCCCAAAGAATCTTTTCACATCCAGCAGAGATTTTCCTGCACATCCAAATATCTTGTTCTGACCTACCACCCTCTGCTCTGATCTATCACCATCGGCTCCACCCTCCGCTCCGATCTATCACCTGTTCCTGATGAAGGGCTTAAGCCTGAAACATAGATTCCCTCACTCCTTGGATGCTGCCTGATCTGTGCATTTCCAGCGCCACACTTTTCAACCTCATCTACTGTGTCCATTGCTCTCGATGTGGCCTCCTCGACATTGGGGAGACAGGACACCAACTTGGAGAATGTTCCAGGGAACATCTCTGGGGCACGTGCACCAAACAACCCCACCGTCCTGTGGCTAACCTCTTCAACTCCCTCTCCCAGTCCGCTAAATCGTGCAAGTCCTCCACTGCCAAATCCAAGCCACTCGATGACTGTAGGAAGAATGCCATGTCTTCCGTGTTGGGACCCTCCAACCACATAGCATCAACGTCAACCACCAGTTTTCTGATCTTCCCTTCCCCTACATCATCCCAGATCCAACCCTCCACCTCAGCACCACCGTTTTGAACTGTCCGACCTGTTCATCTTCCTTCCCACCTATCTGCTCCATCCTCCCTCTGACCTATTACTATCACCTACCACCAGTACCTACCTATTGCCTACCCAGCCACCTTTACCATCCCACCCCCCATCTGCCCCGCAACTTCCCCAAGTTAGGCTTTCCTCTCTTTCTAGCATCCTTCTACATATTTGATCCGTATATAATCTTTAACTTTTCTTAGTTGCAGTTGATTCACCTTTCCCAATTTCCTTCATATTCCCTAAAATCTGCTTTCAGAGTCAACCTGTCCATTAGTACAATGATGACTGTGACCTTTGGCTGTTCACCAACCTCTAGGAAAATGACTTGCATCTGCTCTGGCACATTCTTGATCCTGACAATGGGGAGGCACCATAATATCTTAGAGAAAGGTCTACAGCCACAAAAATGCCAGCCAGTTCTACCAGCTATCAGGACAGTTATTCTCCATGCCATCTTTTGTATAGCTGAGCTCCCTACGCTACCACTGACTTGGCTTCATCTGCATTCCTCACCAGTATCAAAAATGCAAAACTGATTGCCGTGCGAACTTCTGAGATTCCTGTGCTACCTGCCTGGTTCTCTTAAGCTACCTAGGAGTCGTTCATTGTGTGTCTGCCTGAAGACTCATAACCTGTTCTATGATCACCTCCTGAACATGGTATATTTTTGTTTGCTGTCCTGTGTGCAATACAGTGACTCCAGCTGTTACTAGTATTCTGAAGCCTGGACTCAAGCCTGTGAAACCAGTGGGTTTCCTGCACATATTTATATCTGAGATATGTGGTTTGCCCATTAAGTTCTTTTTCCTGAGATTCTTACACACTTGATGCAACTGCAACACACCAGCTTCTGTGAACAACAACTAAATTTTATTAAACACAGTACCAACTTTCTGGAGGAGCTTTTAACACACTCACCTTGTGGGGCTTGCGGAGTCCTGTCAAAAGCTCTCCAAGCAAAGGAAACAGTCCTTTTATACAAAATCTTTACATCACAGTTAATACCCACGAGACAACCCCTAGCCATCCCCCTCAGTCACATGTGACTCAAGACCCAATGCAGTTACCACATCATCTCCAGACACAATGTAATGCAAATCATCCTTTCCTGGTCAAATCTATTGCAAATAGTTTTGTTTGTAACTATAGGGGAGTAGTCAAATCCCACATGTAATGTTCTCACTGATTTCTGAATAGGCGATGAAAATGTAAGTAGTAGGAGATGACAATATAAATTGCTCTGAATGGCAAGGAAATGGCCATGTAAATGGCCCTGAATAATAGGTGCTAATGTAAATTTCTTGCAATCTATCTAAATCAGAGGCATCCCACCCTAGCCATGGGACGTTCAATTTCCCGCAAGTCAGGAGAGCAAATTAACTCTTTAATATCACATTCCCTTTATCATTCCATGATAAACACCTCAGTGGCACTGCCACCTTCTTCATAAAATTCTTAATGCCAGTACTTTAGCAAGTTATTGACTCACAACATACAATTATTATAACAAGAATTACTAAGTCTATGCAGTGGATGGAATCTGCAGGATTCTCCCACATGGGGGGAAAGAAAGTGTTCACCAATAAAGTTCTTAAATCCACAGTCCTTAGTGACCCCTCCATCCTCTCCAAGTTGAGGGGGAACAAGCCAGTTATCAAAAATCTCATTCAGTAAAATCCAAACTGTAAACAAAATCCAGTCTGTCCTTGCACACCACTCCACAGCAAAATCTTAAATCTTGGATAAGGACAGTTAAATACTTAACAAAACTGACGAGGCTTCCATCCTTGTGGAGATGCTTCAGATGGAGGATACCAGCGTGTTTGAGCATGAAGTGCAGCAGCTTGCAGCTGCAGCAGCAGGCTGGGTGAATGCACCATTCTTTGCTGCTTCTTCTCCCGCTCTGCTGTTAAATGTAAAAAGCCAACTGGCTGCTGTGATGTTAGCTTGATCAGTGAACCTTCATATCCTTTAAATGATCGAAAGTCAAGGTAAACCTTACATGGTTCATAGGAAGGCCATTGACAAAAAACGTACGGACCTCCTCTTCACCGTTGTTAGCTTCTTCACTCTTCATGCTCATGATTGGGGAGCTGATTGAATCCAATGAATCAGATGGTGTTCCGAAGGCATGCTTTACCTGTGAATGGAGAAACTCTAGAGATTGTTAGCTGCTGAAAGTATCTTTGTATACCACTTGATGACAAATACCTGCCAACAACAATGAGATTCACTCCCAGGGAGCTTAATAGTGTGTGGGTGTGAACAAGATTAGCCAAAAGTCTATGGGCCTCCAGAAAGTTGGGGTGCGTGCCTTCTGCAGTAAAAAAAACTTAAAACCTATAGAAAGCCAGTTTATTATAAGCTGTTGCTTGTAATCAATAATTCAGAGACTTCATAAGTTGTAAATTAGTCATTCTGCCTCCTTTGTGAAAGTACCTGAAGAGTGAGATCTGGTCAAATGGCAAGACCTGACAAACCATAAATATCACATCTGCTAACACTGTGGGGCATTGCAATGTCCTCCCAATTTTTCCCTCCACTTCTAACATGGATATTGTTTTGAGAGTCTGTTTGAATGGGTGTGTGGGAGGAGTTTTATAAAGGGATTAGAGTTTTAATTCGGAGAGTTAGATGTTGATGGTTCATAATTGTTTATCTGTGACTTGAATCTATTTATTTGTTAAGTACAGAATCCTGGTCAATGTCTCTTCTCAACTTGGATCTTAGAGAAAAAAATGGGCAATTCTGTGTACTTTGAATCTTTAATTTTTGCGATGACTGGGGATAACAGGGCTTTATTTCCAGTTTACTACCCTGCTGAGGCGTGACAGTTTGAGAAGTGCCATCCTCCAGAATAGGATACTGTCTGCTGTTAATCTGTTGGGTAGTTTGACTTTGCATTAAGCATTGACCTATGGAATTTTAATATTGCAAACTTGAGGCTTGCTGCTGAAGAAAAGTGCACCCACCAAAAAAACAGCACCAAGACAACGCTGGAGTACAGTGCAGTTGCTGCAGCCGAGACTGCCACTCCCGTGTGGGCTTGTCCAGCCACAACAGGAGCTGCTCTACCAACAAAGATTGAAGCAAGACTTCCCAGGTGCAGATCCATGGTCGTGAGACCAATGGATGCCACAACAAACTTGAGCTGAATTCGGATATGTTATTCATGTAAAAGAGTTACCTGATCTCATCAGTATTAAACTCGGGTTGTGCTGAGCGACCAGATGCTTTCTGGACATTTTGCCTACTTGTTGACTTGAGGCCATTATCAGATTGACAAGTTGATTCTTTTTAATGCTGTTCTTAATGAAAATTGAACTATTTATTTCCTAGGATAATATGAGCTCTTTGCCCTTTTTGTTTAATAGAGACTTTCATTGTACAAATGATTGCATGCATATCCAACAAAAACAAGCTGTGATGTGCAAGAATGTCTTTGCTTCAGAGGTTTCTGTCTGTACAACTGAGATGTGAACATGAGTTGTTGCAATAAACTGTCACTGAAATAGTTTAGAAGCAATTTAACAATCCTTTCAATCATTATTCACTTGGTTGCTTCTGTAACCCAAGACAAAAATTAAAACTTGTATTTTTATTGTATCTGATTACAGTGCAGCAGAAATCTTCAAGGTCAAGCTAAATCAAATTACTCAAGTTTTACAATGGTGTTGCTTTCTAAGTCACTTCAGTAACTTTTTCGCGTGAATTGAATTACTTGCGTTTCTATAGCACAATCCATAATCTCAGGGTGTCTTAAAATATCCTGATTGGAAAGTCTAAAATCACCACCATCTTGAGAACAGTTAAGAATGAGAACAATTGCTGACCTTTCAAGTGGTACTCATGAAGATTGCAAGCAACCTGGTTTCGCTCTTCCTTCTGATGGGAGCAGAGTTTACTCTACGAATTGAATGAAGACTTTTTTCTTTATTTTTAATTTGACCTGCCCAAAATTTATTTCTCAACTACTTCTGCCAAGGATGAACGAAATAACATATCAGTGTTTTTCTGCCTATCCTATGTAGTGGTGCCTACATTTGAAGGTGTCTGAAGGATATGAAAGGCATTATCTGAATGTAGTATAGGAGGATCTTGTGCACTGGTAATGTCACCACCTCGGGTCAGAAGGTCCACGATCAATTCCCACCCGCTCCAGAGGTGTTATGTCTGAACAGGTTGTTTAAAAATATCTTTGTTTATTCTTTTAACATCGTGATCTCCCAGTACTGAAGGAGTTAATTTAATGACTAAATTGATCCAGGATATGATGCAACTTGTGCCCTGTTGTAAAAAGAATTTATTTTCCATACTGAAATATAGCAACCCTGTGGGATAGTGCACACATTGTTGTATTTGTGCATCTATTCTTAATAGCCCCATACTTAATTCAGCTTTGTGTCAAAAGTTAATAGTGAATTAATTGAAAGAACAGACTTTTCAGTTTATTTCTCTTTGCAATTAATGACAGCTTTGCAACAGTTGTTCCCAGAGTTATTTTATTTATTCTACTTTCCCCATTGTAAACTGGGCAGGGTTTATTTGTGTTGTAATTTTGACCTGAAATGAAACTGACATCACAGTAGGTATTATTAAAATCTAACTCTGATAGAGAGATTTGGCAGGAAAGCAAGGATTTCATCAATCTCTTGTAGGATGAGCCTGCTTGTTAAACAGGTTACTGGGGAAAGACGTGTTATTGTGAAACAGGTTTGTTGCCAACACCCTGTAGCAAAATGGTGGTGAAATCCAGTTGGTTGACTCAGTGGCAGCTGGGAAGAATTTGTTTTATATCTGTTTTCTATTTACATTACTTTCCCATACCTTCATTGCTGTTTAAATTTGAAAGAATGAGAAAAATTGATCAGAAGCAGCATGAATTGAGCAGGTTAGCGCTTAAGAAAATTCCAGAGAATAACCGCTTAACTTTGTCAGGTAGCAAAGCCCTCGTGCAAGTCACAGCTAAATGAAGCACTTAGCAAAGCCCCCCCCCCCCCACTTTGCAGTGAGGGCTTGGCTTCTCTTGTTTAAAGTTTACTTTTCTGAACCCAAGAGGGATCAGTGGTGGTGGTGAATAATTTATCACCACCATGAATGGGCTCATTAGGTGCCTTTTCAGAATTTAAATGAGTCTTGTGGTAGTCATTATGCACGCCTTCTGTTCGGTTGAAATGACCATTTGGCAGTATCCTTGTTTGTAACAGGGGCAGCCTGCCTCCTTTTATTCGAGGATTTGCTGTTGTGTTTTGCTAAGATTGTTTGAAATATACAGTTAAAACTATTCTTGCTCGGCAGCTCTGTTTACCTAAACAGCGTCAAGAGCACTGGCATTGTAAGTTGTAAAGATTTTGTAAGATTTCTTTCAGAAATGAATTCAGCACTTTTTCATTTAGTTTTCTCCAGTATTAGAGGGGATGGGGAGGGAGAATAATCACTGGAGTTATTTGTAGGTTACTTTCTAACAAATGATCACTTTTGATCAAAGTTGCAGGATTAACTATTTGAGGAATTTGACCAGTTAACTTGCCAGGTAAACTGTTTAATGAAATCATTTTTGGGGCACTGAGATTGAGGGCAGTTATTTTGACTATAAATAGTAAAAAATGATATGTTAAACTACATGTGTAGGTAGCATGCAAATCTGTATAATAAAAAACTTACAATTTCAAATCTTTAATCTTCAATTTTATTAATTGCTGAAACACAGTATGATTTAAACAAGGTATGTATGGAGAAAATGTGGAATTTGTTGTGTCTGCATGATGTTACAAAGCAATTTATTCTTCAAAAGATTAATTCATTGTCTTTAGTCACTGCCGTAATAAATGCAGCAGTGTACAAACCAATCACAGAGTCACATGTATAGCACAGAAGCAGACCCTTCGGTCCAACTCGTCCATGTTGACCAGATATCCTAAATTAATCTAGACCCATTTGCCAGATTTGGTTCATATCCCTCCAAACACTTCCTATTCAAACGCACATGCAGCTGCATTTTAAATGTTGTAATTGTACCAGTCTCCCCTACTTTCTCTGGCAGCTCATTCCATATATGCACCACCCTTTGCATGAAACATTTGCCCCTTAGATGCCTTTTAAACCTTCCCTTCTCACCCTAAACCTATGCTTTCAAGTCCTGAGCTCCCCTAACCCAGGGAAAAGGCCTTGTTTATTTACCATGTCCATGCCCCTCAAATTTTATAAACTTTTATGAGGTCCACCTCTGACCCTCCAGGGGAAACAGCACCAGCCTATTCAGTCCCTCTCTATAGCTCAAACCCTCCAACCCTGGCAATATCCTTGTAAATCCTTTCTGAACCCTTTCTAGTTGGTCTGGTTAATTTGCATTTAGGATCTTTTTGAGATTTGAATTGGCTAGATGTCCAATGAGAGTGTGTGTTCTTTGAAATAATATCACATTATCATAATTATAAACTGGTTTTCTTGGTTTAAGTTGGGTTTTGACTGCAGAGAACATACAGCTCCTTTCTTGGAAGACCTAATCACTTCTTTGTATCTTGTTCCAAGCCCCATGCTGTTCAGTTACTTGTGAGCAAATAGAACTTACCTGCTGCAGTTTGTCTGCAATTTAATCTTCAGTTACTGTTTGTCCATGCAGCTGTTTAAATGATGCTTGCCATGACTCAGATTACTTTCAAAACAAGCAACAGTTCTTTAAAACACTGTTTTAGAACAGTCGATTCTCATTTCAGTCTACAGTTTTAAAAGGCACAAAAAAAACCTTTCAGTTCTATTAGTTTTTTAGTATTTGAGGTCCAAGCAAATGAAAGAATTCGATACATGGGCCATTCAGTGACTAGTGTAGATAATGCAGTACACCGCTGAATCTTGGCGATGAAAAGTTCTGCTTTGTGCTGAGTTGAGCCAGTTTTACACAAAATACCAGTCTTGCATAACAAGTGTGTCGGATGTCTTGATTCCCCCAGGTGACCTTGTTTTTAAAGTGTATCTTGATTCATGGTGAAATTTGATTTGATTGTGAAGTTCTTCAGTTCTCTGACCTGTTCCCCTCGGTTAGACTAGCATGGTAAAAGTGGAGAATAGGCAATTGGATGGGAATATCAAGGGGAGCTGCTAGACCTATAGAGACGAGCAACAGTCTGACACTGCTTAATGTTCCAAATTATGATGCTTCGTATACCTGGTGCTCTGCTATATCTGAATGGACTCACAAACTCATAACATTTGCCTATACTTGTGTTTTGGTTTTTGCCGTTGTTTACCTATTATTTACTTAACTGTGCTATTTAACTCTGTGATCTGCCTGTATTGCTCACAAGACAGTTTTTCACTGTGCCTCGGTACGTGACAATAAATTCAATTCAATATCTGTAAGTCTCCAAGTTATGCCTACGATAGTTGGTTACTTTTGCATGCAGTAATCCACATGAAGAGCTTATGAAAGGGATTACTATGATGTGAAATGACTCTTCTCAGTGAGTAGAGATAAATATGTTTGAGAGTTATAGATATGTGTTACATATAATGATATTTGCCTTTTAGTTTTTGTCACCAATTTTTATTCTGTCCTTGTGCAGACATGTCCTTTCATAGGTCCCATGTCCACTTCCAATTATAGTAGAGTTGAATTTGTTCTGATATGAGGGAAGGGGACAGACCAAGCAGGGAGCTACAGATCAGTTAACTAAACATCTGTCAGAGGGAAAATGTTCGAAACTGTTATTACAGAAGTTATAGTAGGGCACTTGGATAAGTTCATGATAATCAAGTAGAGACAAGGGAGGTTGTGCCTCACAAACCTTTCTCAATTCTTTGAGAAGGTGACCAAACAGGTGGATGAAGGTAAAGCAGTTGATGTGGTGTATGTGGATTTCATTAAAGTATTTGATATGGTTCCCCAAAGTAGGCTATTGCAGAAAATAAGGAGGCATGGGATTGAGGGTGATTTAGCAGTTTGGATCAGAAATTGGCTAGCTGTAAGAAGACAGGCTGGTGGTTGATGGGAAAGGTTCATCCTGGAGTTCAAAAACTAGTGGTGTACTGCAAAGATCTGTTTTGGGTCCACTGCTGTTAGTCATTTTTATAAATGACCTGGATGAGAGCATAGAAGGATGGGTTAGTAAATTTGCGGATGACACGAAGGTCGGTGCAGTTGTGGAAAGGATGTTGCAGGTTACAGAGGGACACAAATAAGCTGCAGAACTGGCTTGAGAGGTAGCAAATGAAGTTTAATGCAGAAAAGTGTGAAGTGATTCACTTTGGAAGGAGCAACAGGAATACAGTACTGGGCTAATAGTAAGATTCTTTTGTAGTGTGGATGATCAGAGAGATGTGTGTTCATGTGCGTACATCCCTGAAAATTGCCACCAAGGTTAATAGGGTTGTTAAGAAAGCGTATGGTGTGTTAGCTTTTATCGGTAGAGGGTTTGTGTTTAGGAGCCGTAAGGTCATGTTGCAGCTGTACAAAGCTCCTGGTGTGGCTGTATTTGGAGTATTGCGTGCAGTTCTAGTCGCCGCTCTATAGGAAGGATGTAGAAGTATTGGAAATGGTGTAGAGGAGATTTACCAGGATGTTGCCTGGTACGGATGATGAAAGGCTGAGGGACTTGAGACTGTTTTTGTTAGAGAGAAGAAGACTAAGAGGTGACTTAATCACGACATACAAGATGATCAGATAGGGTGATCAGTGAGAATCTTTTTCTTTGGACGGTGATGGCTAGCACGAAGGGACATAGCTTTAAATTGAGGGGTGATAGATATTGGATGGATGTCAGGGGTAGGTTCTTTATTCAAAGTAATAAGGGTGTAGAATGCCCTGCCTGCAACAGTAGTGGACTGGCCAACATTAAGGGCATTTAAATGGTCATTAGATATCCATATGAATGATAATGGGATAGTGCAGATTCCATTACGGGTTTAGATTGGTGCAACATAAAGGGCCAAAGGCTGTAATGTTGTAATACTGCGCTGTAATGTTCTATGCTCTACAGCTTATTGCGCAATAGCCCTCAAGACTATCAATGGCTCCTTCAACTTTGTGTCATCGACAAATTTACTAACCCACTTCTCAACCTCCTCGTCCAAGTCATTTATAAAAACTACAAAAAGTAGAGGCCCAAGAACAGAGTCCTGCGGGACACCACTTACCACTGACCTCCAGGCAGAATACTTTTCATCTACAGTCACTCTCTGCCATCTGTCAGCCAACCAATTCTGAATCCAGGTAGCCAAATCTCCCTGTATCCCATACTTCCTGACTTAATGAATGACCTTTGTCAACCTGTCTCGTCGTCACCTCAAAGAACTCAGTAAGGTTTGTGAGGCATGACCTGCCCCTCACAAAGGCATGCTGACTGCTTTTAATCACGCTATGCTTTTCCAAATAGTCATAAATCCTATCCCTCAGAATTCTTTTCAAAACCTTGCTGACCACAGATGTAAGACTGGTCTTTAATTGTCAGGGATTTCCCTATTATGCTGCTTGAAAAGAGGAACAACATTCGCCTCCCTCTAATCTCCAGTGGAGAGTGAGGAAGCAAATATGTTCGCCAGCGGCTTAGCAACCTAGGATAAATCTGGTCTGGCCCTGGGGGCTTATCAATCTTAGAACATAGAACAGTACAGCACAGAACAGGCCCTTCAGCCCACGATGTTGTGCCAACCATTGATCCTCATGTATGCACCCTCAAATTTCTGTGACCAAATGCATGTCAAGCAGTCTCTTAAATGTCCCCAGTGACCTTGCTTCCACAACTGCTGCTGGCAATGCATTCCATGCTCTCACAACTCTGTGTAAAGAACCCGCCTCTGACATGTTAGCCATTTCTGCCCTGGGAAATACTCTCTGGCTATCGACTCTATCTATGCCTCTCATTATCTTGTATACCTCAATTAGGTGCCCTCTCCTCCTCCTTTTCTCCAATGAGAAAAATCCGAGCTCAGTCAACCTCTCTTCATAAGAT
>NC_057719.1:6954443-6963808 GCF_004010195.1 Chiloscyllium plagiosum
TGTGCAAACTTGCTGACCCATCCTTCAATCTCCTCATCCAAGTCATTAATAAAAATTACAAACAATAGAGGGCCAAGGACAGGGCACTGTGGAACACCACTCACCACAGACTTCCAGGCAGAATATTTTTCTTCTACTACCACTCGCTGTCTTCTGTTGGCCAGCCAATTCTGTATCCAGACAGCTATGTTCCCCTGTATCCCATTCCTCCTGACCTTCTGAATGAGCCTACCATGGGGAACCTTATCAAATGCCTTGCTAAAGTCCATATGCACCACATCCACAGCTCGACCCTCATCAACTTTTCTAGTTACATCCTCAAAGAACTCGATAAGCTTTGTGAGGCATGACCTGCCCCTCACAAAGCCGTGTTGACTGCATTTAATCAAGCCATGCTCATCCAGATGGTCATAAATCCTATCCCTCAGAATCCTTTCTAACACCTTGCAGACGACAGACGTGAGACTTACTGGTCTGTAATTGCCAGGGATTTCCCTATTTCCTTTGTGGAAGAGAGGAATTACATTTGCCTCTCTCCAGTCCTCGGGTATGACTCCAGTGGAGAGCGAGGATGCAAAGATCTTTGCAAGTGGCAAAGCAATCTCACTTCTCATTTCCCAAAGCAGCCGAGGATAAATCTGGTCTGGGCCTGGCGACTTGTCAATCTTAATGTTTGACAAAATTTCAGCACATCAGCTTCCTCTATCTCTATCCATCCCAGCATGCACACCTGCTCTTCAAAGGTTTCATTAACTACAAAGTTAGTTTATTTCATAAAGACAGAAGCAAAAAACTCACTTAGGGCTTCCCCTACCTCCTCAGACTCCACACACAAGTTCCCTGTGCTATCCCTGATTGGCCCTATTCTTTCTTTGACCATTCTCTTATTCCTCACATAAGTGTAAAATGCCTTTGTGTTCTCCCTAATCCGTTCTGCCACGCCTTTCTCGTGCCCCCTTCTGGCTCTCCTCAGACCATTTTTGAGCTCCTTCCTTGCCTGCCTGTAATCCTCTAGAGCTGAGCTTGACCCTAGCTTCCCCCACCTTATGTAAGCTATCTTCTTCCTTTTGACGAGAAGCTCCACCGTTCTCGTCATCCAAGGTTCCTTTATCTTACCCCTTGCCTGTCTCAGAGGGACATATTTATTCATCACTCGCAACAACTGTTCCTCAAACAGTCTCCTAAAGGTATAGTGCCTTTACCATGGAACAATTGCTCCCAGTCCATGCTTCCTAACTCATCATAGTTTCCTCTTCCCCAATTAAATATCCTCCCATTTTGCCTAATCCTCTCCTTCTCCATAGCTATGGTGTGCTTGAATTTTTAGCAAATGTTAAACTTCCTCAATCTCGATCAGTTCAAGCCTGTTTCCTGGCTCCTCAAAGTTCTCATTCACAACAAGGTCCCTTTCCTTAGTGAAGACCAAAGCAAAAAACTCATTTAGGGCTTCTGCTGTCTGCTCAGACACCATGCACAAGTTATAGTGCTGATGGCAGAAATGGATAGGAAAGCAAGCAGTGAAGAGGGCAAGAGGTTACTAAGAGATATGAATGAGTCAATTGAGAGGGCAAAGATGTAGCAAATGGAGTATAATGTGGGAAAATATAGAATGTTAATTTTGAAGGGATAGGAACAAATCCATTCATTTAAATGGAAAATTTACCTTCCTGGCAGGCTCCTTGTCCCTGGTTCTGGAAAGTTCCCTATAATATGTTTGGGCTGTGGTAAACTGCTGGTAACTGAAACACAAAGTGATTCTGCGGACACGGGGTGAGGGGTCTCCCTGTAAAACCCTGAGGAGTTTTGATAGGGTAGTTCCTCAAAGGATGTCTGTTATGAGAGTATTTACAGCTAGGAATTGCTATTCAAATTCAGGAACTACCTAATTAAAACAAATTGGGTAATTCTTCTCTTGAGGGTCATGAGTGAGTCTTTGGAATCATTTATGAAGAGATGGAAGCAGAGTCTTTGATTTTATTTTAAGGTAGAGGTAATTTTTTTTTTAAAGAGATGGAAGGTTATCAGGAATATGTGGGTTTAAATTCCGAAGTGCCACAGTGAGAAACCGTAATGACCACCTCAGGAGACAGACACAGATTGCAACAGACAGGGAGCCCTCTGTTGTCCAGTACTTCCCGGGAGCCGAACGACTACGCCATGTTCTTTGCAGCCTGCAACACATTATCAATGAGGATGAGCACCTCGCCAAGACCTTCCCCACACCTCCACTTCTCTCCTTTAACCAACCACTAAACCTCAGATCATGATTCTTAGCAAACTGCCCAGCCTTCAGGTCAACAACACTGTACAATCCTGCCACAGCAGTCGCTGCAAGATATGTCAGAGTATCGACATGGGTAACACCATTTCATGTGGGGACACCTCCCACAATGTACGTGGCAAGTCCTCATGTGACTCGCCCAACATGGTCTATCTCCTACGCTGCAGGCAAGGATGTCCTGAGGCATGGTACATTGTGGAGACTGAGCAGGCGGTATGACAACGGATGAATGGATTTCGCACAACAATCACAAGGCAGGAGTATTCCCTCCCAATTGGGGACATTTGGCCTTTGACCTTTGGGTGACCATCCACCAAGGCAGACTTCGGGACAAGCAGCAACGCAGAGTGGCTGAGCAGAAGCTGATAGCAAAGTTTGGTACCCATGTGAATGGCCTCAACTGGGACCTTGGGTTCATGTCACCACTACAGGTGATTCCACTGAATGACGCGCACACTCTCGCACGTATGCTTGCTCTCATAAGCACATACATACACCCCCCTCACTACACCGAAACACGCACTCCATCACACATACCCCATCACACATGCCTACACACATACACACACACACACACACACACACACACACATCACGTGCACACTCAATCTGCCGTTCCTACGTGTGCACACACATGCTTATGGGATTAATTTGTTTTTGTAGAATTACATTTTATTTTGTTCAATTCATGTAAAACTAAACAGAGGGTTTGTCAGTCTGACATAGCATTGGGACACAGACAGACTTCATACCGATTTGTTTAAAAACCTGAGCTGTCTTGGGAATGTAATTTGAAAGAAGTTCTGGGATTTACATATCAAAGAACAGAAACTGGCATATCCCATTATAAAAGAATGAAGTTTTAATCTAAGATGGTTTACTGTATCACATCTCCATGACACTGGACTCCTTTTGGCTATAAATTCTGTGAGTATGATCTTAACCCCCACAACCACCTGATGAAGGAGCGCCGCTCTGAAAGCTAGTGCTTCCAGATAAACCCGTTGGACTATAACCTGGTGTTGTGTGATATTTACTTTGGTTTCAAAAGCATTACTGATGAACCACACTCAGTTGTTGGCATGTGAAGGAGTCAAGTCAGCATTGTCCTACTAGACCAAAGGGCTGCTCTCCCATCAGAGACAGATGATTGTTCATGGTTTAACCGGGGGGTCACCAGACAAGGGGAGAAATTGGGAAGGAGAGTCCTGCAAGGAAACCTCAGCCAGTGTGGATATTGAAACATTAGTTTGCTTGGAGCTGGGGTACTGTAGCAAACTACTTGAATTCTGTTATTTCTGCATAGACAAAATCGATCTAGGATCTTATGTCAGCAACCAGAGGAGTTCCATATTTTTGTACTGAAGGTATTTGTAGTGTCCTACTTGGCAGTTTTATAGAGCCCTGGATACAAACAAATGTTTTCTGTCCTTCAAATGAATTATGCCTCAAGTTTTAATCACATAAAATGCTTAAAACAGAGTTATTTTCTCCCGTTTCATGTGTTGTTTTTCCTTTTCTGTCGCCACCTCAAACAGTGTTTTGAATGCTAAATTAAGATTACAGGAAATGTTAGGCTAAAAGTTGGCTGCAAAGTGCAAAAGAAATTCACAGTAAACTGCTAGTCAAATCCCTGTGGATTTGACTTGTAATAAGCAAATAAAGCACAAACAGAGCAGTGAGTTGCTGTAGCAACAGTATAACTAAATTATTTTACTGTCAACCATGATGTAATTTTCCTGTTTAGATGCTCAAGGGAATTGGAGTTCCATTTGTAGCCAAAGTTATTGGCATAGAAAGAGGGAGGGTGAATCCATTTACTGATGATGTATGCATCTCTCCTAACTTCTTTCTATTTTGCCTTCCATTAGGAGCCTTGGTCTAAATGGGTCCAGTCATGCCTCCCAGTAAGAAGCCAGAAGGCTCTGGAATTAGTGTTTCGAGTGGACTGAGCCAGTGTTACCCAGGAAGTTCACTAACCAAGGCGTTCCAGGAAGTTGAGGAACTGGACATTACGAGCAGTTATTTGCCTGCCATCCATTTGGAAAAAGTAGCCATGGAGGATGAAGAGTTAACAAACCTGAACTGGCTGCATGAGAGCAAAAACCTGCTCAAAAGTTTTGGGGACACTGTACTTCGTAGTGTTAGCCCGGTTCAGGATATCGATGAGGATACTCCACCATCCCCTGCTCATTCTGACCAGCCATATGATGCCAAGCAGAACCCTAACTGTAAACCACCTTATTCTTTTAGCTGTCTCATATTTATGGCTATTGAAGATTCACCCAGCAAACGCCTGCCTGTTAAGGATATATACAACTGGATCCTAGAACATTTCCCTTACTTTGCAAATGCTCCGACTGGGTGGAAAAATTCTGTTAGACATAATTTGTCATTGAATAAATGTTTCAAGAAAGTAGACAAGGACAGGAGTCAGGTGAGCTGCCCAATTTTAATGTTTATTTGCTTCCATGCAAACCACTTGGAATCATTTTATGGTTTTGACTCTTTTTAAAAAAAAATGAAGTAAATATATTCAACTTTTATGTGTATGATTCTTAGATCATTTTGAGTCACAAAATGAGGCATTTTGACCCTTTATGTGGGGGAGAAAATGTACATAATGTCAAATATCTATAAATGAAAATTGTTTCATGGTCACAGTTAAAGATTCAAGGGTTATAGAATTGAGATAAATGAAGGCCAATCATTGCATTGACTCCTCTGTCTTTGCAAGGTGAAACACAGAGTGTTCCTTAGATACACCATGGTTTGGCATCTGACCAGGTTAGAAAGGTGTAATAAAATGATTCTATTTAAGTAACTCTAAAAACAATATGAACAATATAATCATAATGGAAAAAAGAATTTGATCTTTGCCTTTAGCATTCTCCCTCTTCCCCCCCTCCCCCCCCGTCTGTGTTCTTTCACATTCCTTCTTCCTTCTAACTCCTCTTGTGTATCATCCCTTTTTTTTGTATTCCTTGTCCAGTTGTTTTTTTTCCTGTTTACATTTTTTCTCTCATTTTATCTATTTGTTTTTGTGATTTTTTTCATGTTTTTTTTTCTTCTTTGGCACATCTTTCATTTTTGCATCCTGTCTCTCATTCCCTCCGTTTTGCTCTCTTGTTCGTGATTTTCTGTACTATGGGATTGGCAAGAGCCAATTCCACTGCAACCAGAACTGAAATACTGAATGCTACCAAACTACCATTTGGTAGCTAATTTTCTGTTTGTTTCTTAGGTGATGCAGTAAAGTGAATGGAATATTAATACTTAATTTTAGATTATTATTCTGTCTCTGGAAGCAGCACTGTAATATTAATGAGGTGGCATACAATGTCCAGGGGTAGCAAACATCAATTGAGGAGAGAATTTTTTTTTTTCAAATTACACTCCTGTAAACCCATTGGGACTTTTTTAAATGTCGTTATTTAAAAACTACATTTGGAGTCTAGGGTTTCCAGTGGCTTTTATTTTGGCTGCAGATAATCTTGGCTGACTACCATGCAACCTTTCTCTTGCACTATATAGATCACCCCTCAAAATAATAATTGAGGTGTACATGTATAGTTCCACTATTTTCAGAACTGCCGTGCAGTACAAATTGGCCAAATCCCATAGAAGAAAATTCATGGCATGTATTGTGAGTAACTTCATTGAACTGTGGTGTATATAGGGCTTTAATTCATATTTAGAATCAGATGTACTGCTCGAAACAGACCTTCAGTCCAACTTGTCTATGCTGACCAGACATCCTAACCTAATCTAGTCCCATTTGCTAGCACTTGGCTCATATTCTTCTCAACCCTTTTTGTTCGTAGACCCATCCATGCCTTTTAAATGCTGTAATTGGACCAGTATCCTCCACTTCCTCTGGCGCCTCATTCCATACGTGCGGTTCTGTTGAAAAGGTTACCCCTTAGGTCTCTTCTATATCTTCCTTCTCTCATCCTAAACCTCTGCCCTCTAGTTCTGGACTCCCCTACCCCAGACAAAAGACCTTGGTCTATTTATCCTATCCATGCCTCTAATGATTTTATAAACCTCTATAAGGTCATCCCTCAGCCTCCAATTCTCTAGGGAAAACAGCCCCAGCCTGTTCAGCCTCACCCTATAGCTCAAATCCTCCAACCCTGGTAACGTCCTTGTAAATCTTTTCTGAATCCTTTCAAGTTTCACAACATCCTTCCAATAGGAAGGAGATCAGAATTGCATGCAATATTCAAAAAGTGGCCTAACCAATGACCTGTACAGCTACAACATGACTTCCCAACTCCCGTACTCAATACTCTGACCAATAAAGGAAAGCATACCAAACGCCGTCTTCACTATCCTATCCACCTGCAACTCTACTTTTCAAGGAGCTATGAATCTGCACTCCGAGGTCTTTGTTCAGCAATACTCTCCAGGGCCTTACCATTGAGTGTATAAGTCTTGCTCTGATTTGCTTTTCCAAAATGCAGCACCAAACTCCGTCTGCCACTCAGCCCACTGGTCCATCTGATCAAGATCCTGTTGTTCTGAGGTAACCTCCTTCACTGTTCGCTACATCTCCAATTTTGGTGTTCTCTGCAAACTTATTGTATGTCTCATGTTCACACCCAAATCATTGACATAAATGATGTTAAGCAGTGGACCCAGCACTGATCCTTGTGGCACACCACTGGTTAGAGGCCTCCAGTCTGAAAAACACCCCTCCACCACCACCCTCTGTCTTCTGCCTTTGAGCCAGTTCTGTATCCAAATGGTGAGTTCTCCCTGTATTCAATGAGATCTAATCTTGCTAACCAGTCTCCCATGAGGAGCCTTGTCGAACGCCTTACTGAAGTCTATTTAGGTGACATCCACCACTTTGTCCTCATCAATCCTCTTAGTTACTTCAAAAAGCTCAATCAGTTTTGTGAGACATGATTTTCCATGCACAAAGCCATGCAGAATATCTCTTATCAGTTCTTGCCTTACCAAATACGTGTAAATCCTGTCCCTCAGAATGCCCTCCAACAACTTGCCCACCAATAGTAGACGTCAGGCTCCCTGGTCTATAGTTCCCTGGCTTTTCCTTACCACCTTCCTTAAATAGTGGCACCAAGTTAACCAACCTCCAGTCTTCCGGCACCTCACTTGTGACTCTCGATACAAATATCTCAGCAAGGGACCCAGGAATCACTCCCCTAGCTTCCCATGTAGTTCTAAGTACACCTTATCAGGTCCTGGGGATTTATCCACTTTTATGCGTTTCACGACATCCAGCAGCACCACCTCTGTAATATGGACATTTTTCAAGATGTCATTGTCTATTTCCCCACATTCTATGTCTTCCATGTCCTTCTCCATAGTAAACACTGATGCAAAATGTTTGTTTAATATCTTCCCCCATCTCTCCTCCGGCTCCATATTTCAGCTGCCTTGCTGATCTTTGAGAAGCCCTATTCACTACCTCTTTACACTTTTGTCCTTAATGGGTTTATAAAATCCCTTTGGATTCTTCTTAACCCTATTTGCCAAAGCTATCTCCTGTCCCCTTTTTGCCCTCCCTGATTTCCCTCTTAAGTATGCTCCTAATGCCTTTATGCTCTACTAAGAATTCATTTGATCTCTCCTGTCTATACCTGACATGTGCTTCCTTCTTTTTCTTGACCTAAACCTCAATTTCCCTAGTCATCCAGCATTCTTTACACCTACCAGCCTTTCCTTTCACCCTAAGAGGGAATATACTCTCGTTATCTCACATCTGAAACCTTCCCATTTTGCAACTGTCCCTTTTACCTGCAAACATCTGCCCCAAATCAGCTTTTGAAAATTCTTGCCTAATACCGTCAAATTTAGCCTTCTTCCCTAATATAGAGCTTCAACTTTTAGATCCAGTCTATACTTTTCCATGACTATTTTAATACTAATAGAATATGGTCGCTGGCTCCAAAGTTCTCCCCACAGCTCAGTCACCTGCCCTGCCTTACTTCCCAAGAGAAGGTTAAGTTTTGTACCTTCTCTAGTAGGTACATCCACACACTGAATCAGAAAGTTATCTTGTACACACTGAACAAATTCTTCTCCATCTAAACCGTTAACACTATGGCAGTCCCAGTCTATATTTGGAAAATGCCCTACCATAACCACCCTGTAATTCTTACAGATAACTGAAATCTCCTTACAAACTTGTTTCTCAATTTCCCACTGATTCAAAGTTTGTGCGAAGATTTGTAGCTCGGGTGCTCGTTGCTGTGGTTCTGTTCGCCGAGCTGGAAGTTTTTGTTGCAAACGTTTCGTCCCCTGGCTAGGCGACATCATCAGTGCTTGGGAGCCTCCTGCGAAGCGCTTCTTTGATGTTTCCTCCGGTGTTCATAGTGGTCTGTCCCTGCCGCTTCCAGTTGTCAGTTTCAGCTGTCCGCTGTAGTGGTTGATATATTGGTCCAGGTCGATGTGTTTGTTGATGGAGTTTGTGGATGAATGCCATGCCTCCAGGAATTCCCTGGCTGTTCTCTGTCTGGCTTGCCCTATGATAGTAGTGTTGTCCCAGTCGAATGCATGTTGCTTGTTGTCTGCGTGTGTGGCTACTAAGGACAGCTGGTCGTGTCGTTTCGTGGCTAGTTGATATTCATGTATGCGGATTGTCAGCTGTCTTCCTGTTTGTCCTATATAGTGTTTTGTGCAGTCCTTGCATGGCATTTTGTACACTACATTAGTTTTGCACATGTTGGGTATTGGGTCCTTCGTTCTGGTGAGTTGTTGTCTCAACACAACACACTGCAGTACACCAGAACTGCAAAAAGAAGAAGAGGAACACCGACACAAGGTATTCGCCAAAAACGGACACACTACCATACATCAGGAGCATCCCAGAACTGACAGCCAGACTACTGCGACCCCTAGGACTCATAACGGCACACAAACCAACAGCCACGCTCAGACAACAACTCAACAGAACGAAGGACCCGATACCCAACATGAGCAAAACTAATCTAGTGTACAAAATACCATGCAAGGAATGCACAAAACACTATATAGGACAAACAGGAAGACAGCTAACAATCCGCATACATGAACATCAACTAGCCACGAAACGACACGACCAACTATCCTT
>NC_057719.1:6964362-7043193 GCF_004010195.1 Chiloscyllium plagiosum
GATGAGGTGTGTGGGGGGGAGTGATAGGTTGGAGATGAGGGTGGAGCGGATAGGTGGGAAGGAAGATGGGCAGGTAGGACAGTTCAAGATGGCCGTGCCGAACTGGAGGGTTGGATCTGGTACAAGTTGGGGGGAGGGAAGTTGAGGAAACTGGTGAAATTGACATTGATTGCATGTGGTTGGAGGGTCCCAAGGCAGAAGATGAGGTGTTCTTCCTCCAGGCGTCAAGTGGCTAGAGTTTGGTGTTGTAGGAGATCCAGAACTTGCATGTCCTTGGAGTGGGAGAGGGAGCCAAAGTGATCGGCCCCTGGGCTGTGGGATTGTTTAGTGCATGTGTCTCAGATGTTCTCTGAAATGTTCTGCAAGTTGGTGCCCTGTCTCCCCAATGTGGAAGAGATCACATCGAGAACAATGGACACAGTAGGTGAGGTGTTAGAAGGTGCAGGAAAATCTCTGCCGGATGTGAAAGAATCCTTGGATGGAAGTGTGGACACAAAGCTCTTCTATTGTCGTCGGTAGCGATAAGGATCAGGAGAGAACAAAAACCTTTTCTATATGATTGCCAAGTCTGAATTTACCTGATGAGTATTAAGTTATACTTCTTTAAAAAGGAAGCATTATTGAAACAATTTATATTTGCACAGTCGACATGTGTGTGTGTGTATGTAAGTAATAAATGCCACACCTGATGGAACCAAACTTCTTCAGCAGTTGGTAACAAAATAATTCTGTACAGTAACATTTCAACTAACATTTTACTATGTAGGCCTAACTTTCACCTTTTTGGTTTAATGTTTTTGCATCGAGAAAGGAACCAAAGGTTATGATTTAGCTTGTGATTTTTTTTTTTAAAACCTTGAAATTGTATGGATCACATACAGGTCAGAATTTAAATGTTTCTTATAGATTTTGGACCAACTGTCAACTGTAGCCCATATGCCATTTATTTACAAATGGGCTAACTGGGGTCAAAATTACCCTGTAGCCTTTGTAATGTTTTGGAACATTTCATTGTACAAAGTATGTTAATTTGGAATAACCTTTACTTTCTGAAGGGAAATATTTGAAATAAACAGATCAACCAATATTGTGCAGCAGACTCAATGGGCTGAATGGTCTACTTCACTTATGCTGTATGTTCATACAGTGAGGGGAGGGAGTCTTCAATTTGTGATTGGCCAACTACAAATGCTCATACTTACAAACCGTGTCCCATATTACTATTTCCGGCATGTGAACTCTTATGTACTTGCGTTTGCTCATACTTGCGTCTTGTACTGTATTGTTTGGCTTTGTATGCAAATTGATTTGCCAGCCGATTTAAGAGCAGAACCTGTTCATAATCCAGAGGCTTCCTTCATATAAAATGTTATGAAGCTACCTCCGTGGCAGTGTATAATGAAAAGCATTTTTTTTGTTACCTGTTTAGTTGTCCCACGCAGTGCCTTGGTGTGATAATCACATAGATTGCTGAGTTGGAACATTAAAATGTTCTCACCTCAGTTCCCTTCAGTGCACTCAGTGCATATGTTAGCGTAGCACAGTTTTGCCTCAGTGTTAGCTTGTATCTGTTTCCCTGTCTGGCACAAAAGAGGAAAATAGATGAGCTGATGTCATATCAGAATGCAAGTGAATCAGTAATACTGTCTCTCCCAGGTTTTCTGAATATGAACTTGGGAATAAATGATCAGTTAAAACTGCATTGTGTAAAATACTTCATTGGACAAGACTTTGAAACAGCAGAAATTAAAATTCAGGAGGGTGTACAAACAGGCAGAGGTTAAAATCATTTTGCTGCTTTGGTTAAATAATTGAAACTTCAAATCAGATTTATTCTTTGATTCATTGCAGGGTTGTTGGATGTGTGTTCCAGCAGGAAATGGTTTGCTCGATTAGTATTCCTGCATTTGTGGAGGACCTCCTAATTTTCATGGTGAAATATATACTTTTGTCTGCTACATGTTGATTTGTAGTGAAGAAGGCATTTGGTTTGCTTTCCTTTATTGGTCAGAGTATTGAGTACAGGAGTTGGGAGGTCATGTTGCGGATGTACAAAACATCGGTTAGGCCACTTTTGGAATATTGTGTGCAAATCTGGTCTCCTTCCTATTGGAAGGATGTTGTGAAACTTGAAAAGGTTCAGAAAAGATTTACAAAGATGTTGCCAGGGTTGGAGGAATTGAGCTAAAGGGAGAGGTTGAATATGCTGGGGCTGTTTTCCCTGGAGCGTCGGAGCTGAGGGGTGACTTTACAGATGTTTATAAAATCATGAGGGGCATGGATAGGAGAAATATAAAAAATATACCTCTTCCTTGGAGTGAGAGTGCCCAGAACTAGAGGGCATAGGTTTAGGGTGAGAGGGGAAAGATATAAAAGGGACCTGAGGGGCAACCTTTTCATGCAGAGGGTGGTACGTGTATGGACTGAGCTGCCAGAGGTGGAGGCTAGTAGGATTGCAACATTTAAAAGGCATCTGGGTGGGAATATGAATAGGAAGTGTTTGGAGGGATATGGGCTGGGTGCTGGCAGGTGGGACTAGATTGGGTTGGGATATCTGGTCGACATGGATGAATTGGACTAAAGGTTCTGTTTCAGTGCTGTACATCTCTATTACTCTATTGGAGATTAATTCAGCAATACAAGTTGATGAATGCTTATTAATTTTTATCTATCTTAGTTGGAAATAGTGAGGATTCTCCCATGCTGCTCTGGCACAGGCATTTGAATTAGAAGTAAGAAGGTAAATGAAGCCTTGAGTGTTGGAAGTGTACCATTAAGCCTCTTTTAGAGCCTGTTTATGATCATAGAGCTATTTCTAGAAGAGGTTTCTTGTCAAGGCGGTTCTGCTATAAAGTGTTTATTCAAAACGAATTGGCTTTAACGCGATTGAAGAACTTAGGCCATTATTGGTAGAATGCAAACTTTCCTTACCTCTATTGGCTATAACACGATTCCGGCCCCATTAGCTTAAATGGGGCAGCCAATACACCATTTTCTTAACGCGTGATTGTCCGAGAATGGAACTATCGTGTTATATCAGAACCCACTGTACTGGCTCATGCCCAGCTACTGTGAAAAGCTGCTACTCTGATATTGCAAGACTTTCTCTTCAACAGCCCGAACAATTTTAAGACTAACATTCATGCATCTGCATATGTTTTAGTATTGACATTTGCAATTGCAATACATCTCCTTTAGCAAATATTTGAGTAAATAGTTCACTCAAATGATCAAGATATCACAACATAAATTCTGTTGCTTTTCCATGAATTCTAGGTCTGTGAAACAAATTGAATTGTCTAGACCTGTGATTTTCAAACTTTGTGCTGAGTCTGCCATTCTCCAACTTGGAATGTTTTTAGATTAGATTACCTACAGTATGGAAACAGGCCCTTTGGCCCAACAAGTCCACATCGACCCGTCGAAGAGTAACCCACCCAGATCCATTCCTCTACATTTACCCCTGACTAATGCACCTAACAACATGATGGGCAATTTAACATGGCCAGTTCACCTGTTCTGCACATCTTTTGGTTTGAGGAAATCCACACAGGCAAGGGGAGAACATGCAAACTCCACACAGTCACCCAAGGTGGGAATCGAACTCAGGTCCCTGGTGCTGTGAGGCAGTAGTGCTAACCACTGAGCCACTGTGCAGCTGTTTTGTAGCATGTATTTTTAATATCAGAGAAAATATATGCAGCACAGAAATCTGTGGTTATCGTAATTATGCTCATTTCTTTGTGGAGAAATGCCTTGATCTCTCAGATCCCAATTTGAAACTCATAGTATAAACGTGGAAACTTCTGGGATCCCGATTCTCTGAATTTGTTAATCCCAATCTTATTGTAATGCTTTCTATCCATTCCCCCAGTCTGTAGCCTGAGAACTCTTTTACTGCTGTACTATTTCATTTTGTACCGTATGCTGTAGTGATTTCATTTCAGCTACTAGATTTCACCATTCCCTTAAGACAGACCTTGCTTACGAAGTCTTGGTATTCAACAGACTTAATAGAATCCCTACAGTGTGGAAACAGGCCCTTCGGCCTAACAAAGTAAAAACAATGACTGCAGATGCTGGAAACCAGATTATGGATTAGTGGTGCTGGAAGAGCAATTTCCCCTTCAGGCACCTCACCCTAGTTCCAAACTTCCGGCTCAGCACTGTCCCATGACTTGTCCGGACTTGTCCTACCTGCCTATCTCCTTTTCCACCTATCCACTCCACCCTCTCCTCCCTGACCTATCACCTTCATCCCCTCCCCCACTCACCCATTGTACTCTATGCTACTCTCTCTCAATGGCTAATGTCAATGCCAAGCACAAGACGCTAAGTGAAGGAGACCATTTACTTCAGGGGGCAAATTGTGGATAGCAACTACAGGAATGGCTCTGCATGGGTCAGAGGCATGGTTGTCGCAAAGTTAGGTCCAGTAAGGTATAAGGTTTTGATTGGTGTGATGGTCCTGAACAAGCACGTGGACCATAAGAAAGCTGCAAACTTGTAACTGGTGTGGTAGCAAAACATGCCAGGCTCCTCTCAAGCCTGTCCAATTGTCTCAGAATCTGTGGGATCTCCCCCTCAATCAGGCATTGGAAATACCTCAATCTGAGATGGACGGCATGGATGTCACAGCTTCGACATCTGTGCAGCCTGAAGAAGAAAATTAATTTCTTCCAAGACACTCCGGGTGCGAGAAATGAGCTATTGTGCATTACCTGCTGGCTGTACCAGAGGCAGAGTGGGAGGAGCCTGACCCCAGGAGGAGCTCCAAAACAAAACCGCCCATGTCCTCTGACTTGGAGGTGGAAGGATATAGTGATTGTAATGAGGCCAACACGTGGATCTCAAAGATTGAGTTCCTTGATTGGGGCTGTTAATCTGGTCCAAGCAGGAAGCCTTGGCTGTCAGATAAGAACAGGAGGGCATCCCCTTCACTTTGACATAAGCAAAGCCCAATAAGGGAAATGCTTGTTGATGTTTCACTAGCCATGTGGATATTTTTGTGGAGGTGCAAAATCTAGAATAAAGTTTTTGCACAATGGTGTCTTTTTAATGTGTCATTGTGTGTGTGTGTGTGTGTGTGTGTGTGTGTGTGTGAGAGAGCTATGGGTGATTTAGGAAAAAAAGGATCAAAAACAACAAAAAGTGCCAGACATCCTGTCCTCTCTGGGAGCTGGATCAGTGTCAAGAACTCTGCACATGTAAATAAAGGGTGACTTGGTGACAGGATATTTTATTTCAGTAAAATTATAGTCATTGCAACTATAACTTAGTCATATAGCATAGAAACAGGCCATTTGTTCCACAATGTGCTGACCAGCAATCAGCAAATTAGGCTATATAGGGACTTGATAAAATCTTAAAAGTTGGTTGAGCTTTGGGTGAGTTACTTGAAAGTTTTGTGAGATAAAATATACATGCATTTGGAAAGACAGGGTTTGATTTCAGGAGTAGTCACCATGACTTTGTGAGTGGGAGATCATGCCTCTCAAATTTGTTAGAATCTTTGAAGTGACCAGGATGATTGAGGGCAAGGTGGTAGATGTAGTCGATATGGATTTCAGTAAGGCATTTGATAAAGTTCCACATGGTAGGCTGCTCTGGAAGGTTAGATCACATGGAATCCAGAAGGAGTGGCCAAATTGGATACAAAATTGGCTCAATGATAGGAAGCAGTGGGCAATAGTGGAAGGATGCTTGTCAGACTGGAGGCCTGTGCCTAGTGGAGTGCCTCAGGTTGGTGATGGGCCCATTGCAGTTTATCTGTATCAATGCTTTGGATGAGGATGTAGAAGGCATAATTAGTAAGTTTGCAGATGACACTAAAATAGACAGTATCGTGGACAGTGAGGAAGGTTGTCAGAAATTGCAAAGCACCTTGATCAGCTGGGGAAGTGGGCTGAGAAATGGCAGATGGAATTCAGTATAGATACGTGTGAGATCTTGTATTTTGGAAAGTCAAATCAAAGTAGGAGTTTCATGATGAATGGTAAGGTCTTGAGTGTAGTCGAATCTAGGGATCCTGAAGTAGAGCTTCCCAGTTCTCTGACAGTGGAGTCACAGGTAGACAGTACAGTGAAGAAGGCTTTTGGCACTCTGGCCTTCATCGGTCCAAGCGCTGAGTATTGAAGTTGAGAAATTATGTTGCAGCCGTACAGGACATTGGTGAGGCCGCATGTGGAGTATTGTGTTCAGTTTTCATCACCTTGTTTTAGAAAGGATGTTATTAAACTGGAAAGAGTGCAGAAAAAATTGAGGATATTGCCAGGACTCGAGGGTTGGAGTAACAGGGAGAGGTAAGATAAGCTAGGACTTTGAGTCTAGGAGACTGAGGAGGGAACCTTTAAAAGTGTACAAGATCATGAGAGGCATGGATATGGTGAATGCACTCTCTTTTTTTCCAGGATCGGGGAATCGAGGACTTGAGGGCATCAGCTCAAGGTGAGAGAGGAGAAAAATAAAAGGGACCGGAGGGGCAACTTTTTTAGAGATTGGTATGCACATAGAATGAGCTGCCAATGGAAGTGCTCGAAGTGAGTACGTTAATAACATTTAGAAGGCATTTTTACAAATGTATGATAGGAAAGGATTAGAAGGATATGGGTTAAGTGCAGGGAAATGGGGTTAGCATGGATGGATGTTTTGGATGGCATGGACCATTTCGGGCCAAAGGGCCTGTCTTCATGCTATAGGACTGTATGACTTTGTTAGTGTTTGCCAAGAGCTGACTGTTATTGATTGTTTTATCATTAAAATTGTCGCTGATATTTGGATTCTGTTAATTAGGGTTTTGAGGATGTGTATTGAATAATGTGTGCAGTGCTATCTCTATATTCTGTTCCCTTGAGTTCTTTTGCTGGTGCAAAATTATCTTAATGTTTTCTGAGTATTCTTTGAGTGTGTACCACTTTTTATTAGATGAGCAGTTTCTTCAAGAGGGTATTGTTTCCCTTTTCATGCATATCATCTCTGTGCCCACTCATTACGTTTACCCCTCCAAACACTGCTTGCAGCATATTTCGTTATGTTAACTGGCCTTTTACTCTTATTCAATACTTTGTATTGAAAAATGGAACAAGGCTGATATCAATATTTCTTTTCCACAGCGCCTCTTCAAAGGAATCTCTTGCATTCCATTTCACACCTTGTTCTGGATGAAATTCCTGAACTGCAGATAAGAAGAAATTTAATCAGCAACTGGGTGCCAACCCATTTTCAAGTGTAATGGTTTAAACTCCTGATACCCAGTTTGAAGTAGAGGAGAAAGTGAGGTCTGCAGACGCTGGAGATCAAAGCTGAAACTTTATTGCTGGAACAGCACAGCAGGTCAGGCAGCATCCAGGGAACAGAAGATTCGACGTTTCGGGCACATGCCCTTCTTCAGGAAGTAGAGACCATCAACCTTTGTTATATTTGTTGTGGGTATGTTCGCCTAACAGGGAAGTTAGTTTGCAGATGTTTTGTCCCCTTTCCAGGTGACATCCTCAGTACTATGCATCCTCCTGTGAGGCTCTGTTGCACTGTCAGCTGGAATTTATTTGGTTTGTTTTGCCTGCTTCCAGTTGTTAGTTGCAGTGATCGGTATATTGGGTCTAGGTCAATGTTTTTATTGATTGAGTCAGTGGATGAATGGCATGCTTCTCAAAATTCTCTGGCTGTGTTCTGGTTTGTCCTTTTGTGTTGTCCAGCTGATTTGTGGTTCTTATCGGTGTGTATAACCACTAGGGACAGCTGGTCATGGCGCTTAATTGCAAATTGATCTTCATGAAAGTAGATGGCTAGTTGTCTGCATGTCTGTCCTTCGTAGTGTTTGGAGCAGACCCTGCATATAATCTTGTACACCATATTTGTCCTGCACACGATGGCTATAGGATCTTTTTGTTCTGGTGAGTTGTTATCTGAGCATGGCTGTTGGTTTGTGCTGTCATGAATCTGAGAGATCTGGCTGTCGGTTCTGAGATTTTTTTTATGTAAGGTAGAGTGGTTAGTGTGTTGGCTTGTGGCATGTCCTGGCTATGTTGTATGTCTGCAGGGCATCTCCGGATGAAGTTGTGGGGATATCTGTTCTTGGCAAAGACTTGGAGTGTTCTTTTTTTCTTCTCAGATTGGTAGTGCTGTAGTGTGTTGTAGCCCTTTTGAACAGGGTCCTAATGCAGATTCTCTTGTGTGTGTTTGGGTGGTGGTGGTTACAGTTCAGGATCTTGGCCGTGTTGTGGCTTTTCTGTACACATATTTGTGCGTCTCCTGTTCTTTCTACCATCACATCTAGGAATGGGAGTTGGTTGTTAGTTTCCTCTTCTCTCTTTGATCCTTGTGAGCATGATGATAATTCAGTGTGTGCTCATGATATGTTAATAATTTCAAAACTGTCATCCACTTATCCAAAGTTTGGGTCTGATTTGTGGGAGGGCTTTTTGTTCTATACGAGCCCAAAGATTTGTTCATATATCTGGCTGCTGAAAATGAAGTGCATCATCAAGCACAGGTCCAGTAGCTTGAGTACGCAGTCCTTGTTGATTTGGTTCTCCATCATGTCATCTATTCTGTTTGTCCAGCAGGTTGGCTTTTGTCTCTTTTAAGGTTTTGGCAATCAAGGTAAACAGCACCATTACATTGAATGAGACCATTGCTTCGTCCTGGTCTACGTTAATGTTATAGAGTCATAGAAATGTACAGCATGGAAACAGACCCTTCGGTCCAACCCATCCACATTAACAAAAAACCCCACCAAATCTAGTGCCACCTACCAGCACCCTCCAAACCCATATCCCTCCAAACCCTTCCTATTCATATATCCATCCAAATGCCTCTTAAATGTTGCAATTGTACCAGACTCCACCACTTCCTCTGGCAGCTCATTCCATACGCTTATCACCCTCTGTGGAAAAAGTTGCCCCTTAGGTCTCTTTTGTATCTTTCCCCTCTCACCCTAAACCGATGCCCTCTAGTTCTGGACTCCCCCACCCCAGGGAAAAGACTTTGTCTACTTATCCTATCCATGACTCATAATTTTATAAACCTCTATAAGGTCATCCCTTAGTCTCCAGTTCTCCAGGGAAAGCAGCCCCAGTCTGTTCAGCCTCTCCCCATAGCTCAAATTCTCCAACCCTGGCCAACATCCTTGTAAACCTTTTCTGAACCCTTTCAAGTTTCACGACGTCTTTCCGATAGGAATGAGACCAGAATTGCACGCAATATTCCAACAGTGGTCTCACCGATGTCCTGTACAGCCGCAGCATGACCTCCCAACTCCTGTACTCGATACTCTGACTGATAAAGGAAAGTATACCAGACACCACCTTCATTATCCTATCTACCTGCGACTCCACTTTCAAGGAGCTATGAACCTGCACTCCAAGGTCTCTTTGTTTAGCAAAACTCCCTCTGACCTTACCATTAAGTGCATAAGTCCTGCTAAGATTTGCTTTCCCAAAATGCAGCACCTCGCATTTATCTGAATTAAGCTCCATTTGCCACTTCTCAGCCCACTGGCCCATCTGGTTAAGATCCCGTTGTAATCTGAGGTAACCTCCTTCGTTGACCACGACACCTCCAATTTTGGTATCATCTGTAAACTTATTAACTATACCCATTATGCTCACATCCAAATCATTTATATGAATGACAAAAAGTAGAGGGCCCAGCACCGATCTTTGTGGCACTCCACTGGTCACAGGCCTCCAGTCTGAAAAACAACCCTCCACCACCACCCTCTGTCTTCTACCTTTTGAGTCAGTTCTGTATCCAAATGGCTGTATTCCGTGTGACCTAACCTTGCTAACCAGTCTCCCATGGGGGACCTTGTCGAATGCCTTACTGAAGTCCATATAGATCACATCTACTGCTCTGCCCTCCTCAATTCTCTTTGTTACTACTTCAGAAAAACTCCAATCAAGTTTGTGAGACATGATTTCCCACGCACAAAGCCATGTTGACTATCCCTAATCAGTCCTTGCCTTTCCAAATACATGTACATCCTGTCCCTCAGGCTTTCCTCCAACAACTTATCCACCCCTGATGTCAGGCTCACTGGTCTATAGGCCATGATCCCTAATCAGTCCTTGCCTTTCCAAATACATGTACATCCTGTCCCTCAGGATTCCCTCCAACAACTTATCCACCCCTGATGTCAGGCTCACTGGTCTATAGTTCCCTGGCTTGTCCTTACCACCCTTCTTAAACCGTGGCACCACGTTAGCCAACCTCCAATCTTCCGGTACCTCACCTGTGACTATTGATCCAAATATCTCTGCAAGAGGCCCAGCAATCACTTCCCTAGCTTCCCGCAGAGTTCTAGGATACACCTGATCAGGTCCTGTTCTTGATATTTTCTCGGAATTCCTGTGGTGATTGCATGGAGTGTTTGGATCCGCCGATTAAATGTTTGAGTTTTTGTCATATGTACTCAAGCTGTCATCCAAACACAGATACATATGTTTTTAATCGATCAGTTCAGGGATACTAATACACATATTGAGAGTAGATAAGACTTGAAGCTGGACCTTCTGCCTCAAAATTATGGACCCTACCACTGTTCCATAAGAATCCTCAAAACTTTAATAGAGAGGAAGCAGTGGCGACATCTATGAGAAGTCTTGAATCACCAACCTTCTTGGTTAGTAGCTGAATATGCTGACCAAATATGCCTGTGTGTAAAGCGGAGGTTGACCCCATTCAGAACTAAAACCAAAACACCCAAGGAGGAACATCTCACTCTATAATCGGTTAAAAAGAGTGCCAGAAGGGGTGTAACCAGTTTTTCAGCAACCTGTAGTGGTTAAAAGAAATGCTTGACACACACTTTAGTCAACACTTAACAATTTATTTATCTAACTCTCATAATGTGAACAAATTAGCTAAACTATTGAACAAACTGAACAAATCCCTTCTAACGACTAAGTATTAACTAGTAACCATTCTTGAATAATGCAAGATTGTAATGATAGGCTGTTCCAACAAATAGGAGTCCCACTCAACAAAAAACGTCTCTTAAAAATTACGGCCAGATTGCACGTCTTCTGGAGTGTCCTGTGCCGCCTCTGTTGTTCTGTTATTATTTGCTTTCTTAGTTGTTCTTCTGTCAGGAACATCTTCCCATCACTGGTACTGTTATTATCTAGATGGTCCTTTCTCTAATAGATGGTTGTGAGATTCTCTCTGGAGCTGAGGGCTTTTAGCTCTGGCAAATAACAATTAGTTATGGTGTCTTTGTCCAACTGCCCCCCTTATTTTATACCTTGAAGTTGTATTAATTTCTTACAATAAGTTTGGTCTCGTTGTCAAATTCATCAGATTTAAATTTAATAGGTTTTTGGAAAGTAAGGGCCTGGTTTAAATTGGCTATATTCATATCCTGTCGTCTTGTTAAAAACTGCAGCTTGATCTACATTTTGATACAAATGTTACAGTTCGAGTGCTGTCTATGCACCTGCAAACTTTAAAATTGCTGTTCACAAACATTCATTTTTAAATCTAAGCACAGAAAAAGCACCATCTTTTAAAGGAACGGCTCAATGCTTTCCCTATTTTAAAATTTTGCGCACATCACCAAATTCTAACTTCCTGCCTTCCAAATCTACAATTACTCTACCCACTTTTGCAACAATATTTTATCTATCTTTTCAAAGATAACTACACAACTCTAGAGCAGATGATACTTGAATCCGGGTCTCCTGGCTCAGAAATGGGGACACTACTGCTGTGCCACAAGAGTTCTTCCTCTCTTTCTGTGTGCTTAAGGTGAATTTATACTATTAGCATATTGAACAGATGCATCTAAAATGCTGTTCCATTGAATTGGTGGAAGGGTTGATCATAAGTGATCTTGTAATTGGATGTCACAGATGTCTATTTATTTGTAATTGAGGCTGCATACTGTGTCTCATCAGTTCTGCCTCATTTCTGCCTTTAAGATTATAGTCAGGAGTTGCACAACACCAGGTTATAGTCCAGCAGGTTTACTTAAAATCACAAGTTTTTGGAGCACTTTACCTGACAAAGGAGCAGCACTCCAAAAGCTTGTGATTTCAAATAAACTTGTTGGATGCTAACCTAGTGACTTCACTTTGTCCACACCAGTCCGACACCAGCACCTCCACATCATCTAAGATTATAGATAACTGTTGCATTTGCAATTTGATTTTAAAGAAAAGTTTGCCATGTAAATATGTATAAAAATAAAACACACACAATGCTGGAAATCAAAATAAAATCGGACAGTGCTGGAACCAGTCACTCTGGTCAATTGGCATTAGGTGGAAAGAGAGTTGATGGTGCCATGATCTTCCATCAGAACATGTGCATTCTGCTTATATTAAGAATGATTCAAAGTTTGTGCGAAGAAGCGCTTCGCAGGAGGCTCCCAAGCACTGATGATGTCGCCTAGCCAGGGGACGAAACGTTTGCAACAAAAACTTCCAGCTCGGCGAACAGAACCACATCAAGAAATGATTCTGTGGGATTTAGAAGAAATGGAGAGCCTGACGTATGTTGACAGAAAGTGAGGACCGCAGATGCTAGAGATTAGAGTCCAGAGTGTAGTGCTGGAAAAGCACAGCAGGTCAGGCAGAATCTGAGGTGTACGAGAATCGACATTTTGGGCAAAAGCCCTCCATTAAGAAGCCATAGCAGTCATGTACCTGATGGTGTGAGCCTGTGACTTAATGAGGTTCTGGACTGGAGCACAACAACTATTTTCTTAAAAGTTGAATTGAGTATAACAGCAGGAGCCAGCACATTGTTAATGCAGCATGAGGCTGTCACATTGAGGTTCTATTGACAAGTGATTAGAGGGGCTATTTTTCATGAGTGGAATACCTTGACTTTAGATTCAAAAGTGAATTTCTTAATAGTGAATTAACTGTTGTACTTAACAGAAATGTTTCTCTTTGTGCCATTCCCAAAAAGACTAGTCTGTAAACTGGTGTATAGGGTCAGGCCCCACACACGCATGCATGCTGACACGTGTGCTTCCTCTGTGTGGAGCAGTAAGCCTACCTTAAAGCACAAAGCTAGCAGTCCTTAAATTTGTGTGGGGGGTTTGGAATTCATTGCCATCTGTTGCTTGGCATTGGAGAAGAATTCCTTTCTTGCCTGTGTATCGCCATAGCAATACAGTTGAGATAAAAAGCAAGCAGTTGCCATAGTGATGATCTGACAGCCTATCTCCTCTCAGTAGAGGAGATGGCCATTGGAGCTGGTTAATTCACATTCCTTGAGGCCTAGTCGGCATGCTTTGTTGGATTTCGAGTTATGAACGTAGAAAGTACAATATTATAGTGTAGTACAGGCCCTTCGGCCCTCTGTTCTGCCGACCTGTGAAACCAGTTTGAAACCCATCTAACCAACACTATTCCATTTTCGTCCATATGTCTATCCAATGCTCATTTAAATGCTCTTAAAGTTGGTGAGTCTACTACTGTTGCAGGCAGGCCGTTCCACGCCCTTACTACTTTCTGACTAAGAGTTAGTGGTGCTTTGCTTGTCTTACATGCTGTATTTCCAATGCAAGTGTGTAATTAAAGGAATACACTTTAAAGAAAATTATGGTGGCATTCGAGGCTTTTTGATGGCTTTGCCTTTTTGCTTGTTTGTTTTTCACTCTTTTCAAGGGAGGCATTGTTGCAAACTCCATCCAGATGGGCAAGTATGATTGACTTGTATGTTTTTTGCATGGTGACTGCAATAGATGACTTAACGAGTGACATAATGTTACATTTGATGACCTGGTCAAAAGTCTTTCAATTCATTTTATAGCTGCAATACCTGGTGGCCCATACTCTTGAACTACTCGATTATCCTGTGTTCTCCTTGACCTCACAGCCAGTGGTATCCATTTCAGCCATTGTGCCCTGCTCTCTGCTGTCAACTGTTTGTTCTTAAAAGCCACCTAAAGAAAAATCTATCTTACTGAATGTTCACTTTGACTATCTCTTCAACCAATTATTTCCTTTTCCATTCCTGTCCTTGTTCATTTTACCAAAATGCAATACCTGACAATTATCTAAATTCGTAGCAGAATGTGTTTGCACTGTTTGCTAACAAAGTGGAAATTGTTACCCATTGCTCTACACTTTTACATGTTGCTGTTCCTTGTATGTGGTGGTTTATAGAAATTTAAGTTTTCACTGACTTTCTCTGTGATTGTTCTAATCTTAGGAATTGAGTATTGTATATCTTGTTTATTTCTCTCTACTTTCTATCATGTGAAAAAATTGATGTCAGAGTCATACAGCACAGAAACAGACCCTTCAATCCAACTTGTTCATTCCAACCAAATTTCTCAAGCTAAACTATTCCCATTTCCCTGCATTTGGCCCAAATCCATCTAAACCTTTCCTATTCATGGACCTGTCCAAATGTGTTTTGTATGTTGTAACTGTACCTGCATCTATTGCTTTCTTTGGCAATTCATTCCACTAATGTGTGAAAAAGTTGCCTCTCAGGTACCTTTTTAAATCTTTCTCCTCTCCCCTTAATTATATGTCCCCTAGATTTTAACTCCCCCCACACTGGGGAAAAGATCTTTGCTATTCACCTAACATAAGCCGCCTCATGATTTTATTAATCTCTATAAGGTTACCTCTCCACTTCCTCCACTCCAGTCGGGGGAAAAAAGTCCGAGCCTCTCCTTATAACTCAAATCTTGGTATACCTTTTCTGGACCCCTTCCAATTTAATAATAATCTTCCGAAAGCAGAGCAACCAGAACTATACACAGTATTCCAAAAGTGACCTCACCCATGTCATATACAACCTCAACATGACATCCCAACTCTATACTCAGATGTTTGAGCCATGAAGGCAAATGTGTTAATTCCTTAACCACCCTGACTACCTGTGATGCAACTTTCAAAGAGCTATGTACCTGAAGCCCTAATTCTCTCTGTTCAACAACGCTATCCAAGGCCCTACCATTAATTATATAAATCCTGTCCTTTTTCCGTTTTACTAAAATGCAATACCTGACAACTATCTAAATTCGTAGCAGAATGTATTTGCACTGTTTGCTAACAAAGTTGAAATTATTGAGCCTGGGCACTACGGGAAAAGTATATCTGTTATGTAAATTTAGTTTCTATGGTTGAATTTTTTAATATGAACAGTGAGATGTTCCACAGAACTATAACCTTTGATAGATCTTTGATAGAACTGGGGAGGACTGTAATTCCTATGTGATTTTCACAGCTGTTTTCTAATCACAACAGTCATTGAACACCTTTAGAAAATTGCAAGAATATTTTTATTTGAAGGAATCTTTAAAAATGGAAAAGAAAAGGTTACATTGCACTAAATCAGTAAATTGCAGTTTATAAGAACAGGAAGCAGATGTGTGGTTGTGATTTTTCCCATCTTGATCAGTTTATCTGCGGGGTGGTGGTAGAATCGCAAGCTACAAACTTCCTGAGGAGTAGTCAGAGGCTGGGAGTTGTCCTTGTGCTATGACGAGAATCTGTTGTCTAAGCCTGAAGGGAAGAGAGCACCAAAAACAGAATAAGAAGCTAGCATACCCTCCTTTTACTTTGGGACAGGGTGAAAAGATTTCAGATCTTCTGAATTATTCTTTGAAATAAAGGTATTACACGTGACAATTCTTTTCCTGTTTACTTATATTTTCCAACCTGATTTCTAATGTGGCCTGAAATACAACTTTATTCATACCCTGTCATTCTGTGAGCTATGTTGATTTAAGATTGGTATTTAAAAAAGAATAACCAATCTTCCAGATGAGACACTTGCTTTGCAATCTCTTTTGAACCATGAGACATTAGTTTTAATAGCAACCTTGCACACTGGGGAAAAGCATTTTCCCCTCTACTCTTTCTAACCTCATGAAAGGAAAAGCATCTCATTAGTTGCTATTTAAATGAAGCTTCCGTCCCGTTGTTGTATGATCTTCCTTTCCTAATTGCATGCCTTCTGTGGAATGGCATAAGCTAAAGAAACTATTTACTAAAACAATGAAGTAAAGCATAATTAGAACCACTGCAGGGATTCCGTGGATGAGGTATAAATCAAAATGGGTGATGTTACATAATGTGAGTCTACTAAGTGGTGGATTCTGTTTATCCTGAAATGCATCATCCATTCAGAACTGCCATAAAGCATAATTTGATTGCATGTAAATGTTTACTCATTAAATCAGATATTAGTTTTGAATTTTACAGGACCTGTATTTTCACTGCACTCTGGAACCCCAAAATAGTGAACATGGGTATCTCTATTCATAGTGGGTGGAAAAAATCCAGTGTACCAATTCATTTACCTAGTGGAATAACGATATAATTAAAAATCTGCCCTGTACAAAATTTAAGTCACTAATCTTTAGCCTATAAAGAGCCTGGAATATGCCTCCAAGTCATAAACCACTTAATGTCTGCTCATAATCTGAGTTACCTAATTACTCTTTAAAAGCATTAACTCCTGTTCAGCTGCAGTAAGTGGTTAATCTTCGGATTACATTCTTTTTGATAAAGTACCTAGTCAGTTTTGCATCTCAGTCTTGACTTGAACTCAACATGTACTTCTTCATCCATTTCACGTTAACTGAAGTTTTAATATGTTTAGTGTTTTATTAGATTCTGTAGCATGCAGCCAAATATTATGGCAGAAAATCAGATTTCTCTTTATAAGAGTTTTGCTGCAAACGCTGCAGTGAGGTGACTCTTGAATAAAGCAAAAGAGCTAAGAAATATCTAATGACATGGGGATATAATTTTTGAGCAGTCATGTCAGTGTTATGTTTTGCAGTGGGAAGAAATCTATTTGAGGTACAGTATTAGTCAAACCTTATTGTTAACATGGAAATGTGACTTCATGTGATGGCATTTTCAGATGAATAAAATTTTAAAATAATAACGGTAGAAGGGTTATATACTTTTGCTTATGTTTTAAAATCCAGATCTGACTTCGTGTATTTTGCAACTGTGTAGGTTCAAACTCCAGATTACTATCCCCTACTGACCCAACTTTGTAATGTTGATTTTAGCCAGGTTATATATAGAATACTTGATCATATCTAAACTTGTCATCTTGTAAGTAACTACTGAAATTTTTGTGTGTGGCAAATAAAATTGTACTTGCAGTTACAGTAATCATTGGTGGCATGACCTTTTATATGAGGCATCCATTATCTTTTAGTACTGTGCAGTTACCAACTACAGTAGTGAGTTTTAGAAAGGGAGTGCTGCAGTTAGACCAGTCAGTAGCTGTATGTATTCATTGGTCCTTCTGTAGTCATGCTTGCTTCATGGAATTATACAACTCTGATAGGTGCCTAATTTTTCAGGGCAGCAGCTAAGAGTAGAATGAGTTACCATTTCTTGAAATCATAGAATGGCACTGCATGGAAGGAAGCCATTCAGCCTAGCATTTCTGTGCTGGCTGTCTGGTAAAAACTCTCTAATTTCCTACTCTTTTGCATACTACTTTGAATAATTTCTTAAGTAGTTACTCAATTTCTTTTTGAAAGTTAGAATTGAAACCGCTTCCACCCCCACTTTAAGGTGTCAACTTGCTGAGTTCACCCATTGCCAATGGGAGCTATTTCATGTACTTTACCAAAACCTTGCATGATTTAGAAAAGTTCTGTCAAATTTTCTTAACCTTTTCTGCTGTAAATATGACAGTTCCAGTCTCTCTGTAAAACTGAAACTTGTTATTCTTGCTATCATTCTTGTAAATGTTTCCTACATTTTTCTCTAATTCCTTTGCATGCTTTCTAAAGTGCAGTGGCCAGATTTGAACATCATTCTCCAGTTGAGGCCTAATTTGTCCTTTAAGCTTTAGCATAACATCCTTGCTTTTGCCTCTGTTAATCAAGCCCAGAATTGTCTTTTTTTGAAATATCATTTTCAGCTTGTCCTACCACCTTCAAGGTTTGGCATACATAATCCTGGAGGTGTGCTTGTTTTACATCTTCCCATTAAAATGTAACCCTCATATATTTCTGTATTAAATTTCATCTGCTGTGCATTTGTTGCATTTCCAGCCTAATGTGGTAGTGCAGTGTTAATATCATTGTATTAGTAATCTAGAGACCCAAACTAATGTTCTGGGTGCAGGTGAAAATCCCCATAAAACTTGGGGTGTAGGTTTGCTCGCTGAGCTGTAGGTTTGATATCCAGACGTTTCATTACCTGGCTAGGTAACATCATCAGTAGCGACCTCCAAGTGAAGCGAAGCTGTTGTCTCCTTTCTATTTATATGTTCGTCCTGGATGGGGTTCCTGGGGTTTGTGGTGATGTCATTTCCTGTTTGTTTTCTGAGGGGTTGATAGATAGTATCTAAATCTGTGTGTTTGTTTATGGCGTTGTGGTTGGAGTGCCAGGCCTCTAGGAATTCTCTGGCATTTCTTTGCTTAGCCTATCCCAGGGTAGATGTGTTGTCCAAGTCGAAATGGTGGGTTTTTTTCATCCAGTGTAGGGCTACGAGGGAGAGAGGGTCATGTTTTTTTGTGGCTGGCTGGTGTTTGTGTATCCTGGTGGCTAACTTTCTTCCTGTTTGTCCTACGTAGTGTTTGTGGCAGTCCTTGCATGGAATTTTGTAGATGACGTTGGTTTTGTCCATGGGTTGTACTGGGTCTTTTAAGTTTGTTAGTTTTTGTTTGAGAGTGTTGGTGGGTTTGTGTGCTACATTTAGTGGAATACAAATTCACACAGAAAATTTCAATAAAATCTGGTTTTGAATGCTCATCTGTCATGGTGGCCACGGAACCTCTCATTTATTATTGTAAAACCCAACATTTTGTTTAGGTAATCTATCTACCATTCATATTTGGTCTGGCCAGACAAATGTGTAACTCCTGGATTGTGAAGACGAGGGGGAGGGGGTGGGGGGTGGTGTCTCTGTTCCGCGATCAGTCAATAAACACTAGCAATCCAGTCTGGTTCTGTAAGATTTCAGACTTTATTCAATTTCGGCTGGGCACAGATTGTCCAGTAACACGGAGGTTAAACACTTGTGCGCGGTTTCTCAGAGGAACACATGGCTAAAGACAAAGACATTTTAATACTTTTTTTGAGGTCATAATCACCGAGCACATTGAAACAATTACCAATCAATTTTATTTGATAGCAACTTTATTGACAGCAACTTAACACAGTGATATTTCCTGGGAACCAACCTTGTTTTCCAACATCCAAGTACTCCTATCTCGCGACCTAGTCTCTACACCTGCACTTGCAAGGTCAGTTAGGATGGCTAGTAATGTCTTATCTAGTCTAGTGATTTCTATACTGTAAAGGAAGCATTGTCTGCTAATCTTTGTTGAGACAGACGATCATTAGTTTAACTTTTAGCAGGGTTAAAAACCATTTTATGCAGCTTTAAGCAGAATTGTCAATTTACAGTCGAGAAGCCATTTTGTCGTGTTATTGGCATTAAGAAGCCATTTTAATGCTGCCTATGTTAGTAAAAGCATGTATTAAATGGTTATTCCTGTTACTTCAACTAGTTATTTCAGCCTGCATTCAGATTTCAGATCCTGAATATGAACAGTCCTTGACTTGGGTGTTTTCAACAGCCTGAATGGGTGTGACCAGCTCTCTCAGATCCAGATTTCTGGATTTTGCTTTCTTAGTTACAACGTAAGATATTGGGGCCTCAAAAGAGTTGAAAGCTTCAGTGAACGTCTCTTGGCTGCTACTCTGTCAATCATCTTGTGTTTTTTTTCACCACCTAGGTTGCTAAACTGCACGTGCAAATCTCTGTTTGAATTTTCCTTTTTTGCCAAGGAGTGTGTTTATGGGATGTTACTATATTGGAACAGTTAATTAGTAATAGCTACAGTTTCTATTCTGTTAAATTTCCAACAGAGTTGTTGTTTTAAATTCCTTTGCTCAACAGAGTAGTTTGGCCAGTCATGTTGTATCTAAGACACTTGTCATTAAAATCAGAAAAAGTTAGAGGGTCTAGTCTACCTTCATTAAATATTTTGTGAGGGGATCTGTTTTGGTCCATAAACAGCCTTAATCAAGGAGCTCATTCTGACCTCTCAGTTGACCTTGTTACAATGACTACAGCCACATTAATGTAGATATTTGAAGGATTTTTTTAAAAAGCTTCAGCTATAACTGACAAAAACTTGGACAATTCTGAAGACGTGGACTTAATTGTGGTAGATGGGAATGTGGATGTCTTTAACAGCACCAATCTGGGAACTCATTGTGGTGCAGCTGGTTGACCTTGTTACAAAGTCTACTTCTGCAGAATTTTTTTCTTTTCTTCTCTGTTGGCAAAGATATTGAGGCAGCTAAATCCATCATGTCCATCTTAGTTTCCGAGTTCTCAAAAACACTGAGGGTGAACCTACGGTTTCCGGCAGCATTTCTAACTGCTCAGCAGGGTATGGCATGTTTTGCTCCTGCACATTCTTGTTCATGACCATTGCATCTACCTGATCTTTGTGTTACTGGTCCTGACCATGCCTCTTACCCATGTGGGGTCATTTCTGTGATTCTGACACCAAACCTCGTCCCTGTATCAAACTGTCTTTTTCACTTGGCAGGTGACCCCACTAGACTATATATAATGTGTGTGTATTTTATGTATATATGTTTATATGTAGATCTCTCACCCACACATACAACCACGCACGCACAGCCACACACACACACACACACACACTCTCTCTCTCATGCAGAACCTCTCATACACATGTGCTCTCTCTCTGACACACGCGCACACAGCTATGCGCACCCTACACTGAGGCATATACTCTTTCACACCTGCATGCGCAGCCCGCCCTTGCGCGCCCACTCTCTCAAGTCTGTGGGGTAAATTTACATCTGTAGATTTGTATTTGCAGATACATTCTATTTTGTTCAAAAAAGTAAAGCATGGTCATGTCTGGTTTTGTGAAGGGAAACCTGCCTACCAGCTTTACGTATAAATCCTTTATCCAAAGGATTGAGTATTTATCCAACCACTAAAAGCGGTTCAATGTTTAAAATACTCACAAAAGGCAAACCTACCCATTGGGTTTCAAAATTTGGAATAGCTGTTGCTGCCCATTCCACAAACTAGTCTGGTTTGATGATTCAAGAGTGTGGTGCTGGAGAAGCATACCAGGTCAGGCAGCATCCAAGGAGCAGGAGAATTGAAATTTCGGGCATAAGCTTTTCATCAGGAATGAGCTTCATTCCTGCTGAAGGGCACATGCCTGAAACATCGATTCTGCTGCTTCTCAGATGCTGCCTGACCTTACATTAGATTAGATTACATTAGATTACATTACAGTGTGGAAAGAGGCCCTTCGGCCCAACAAGTCCACACCGACCCGCCGAAGCGAAACCCACCCATACGCCTACATTTACCCTTTACCTAACACTACGGGCAATTTAGTATGGCCAATTCACCTGACCCTGCACATCTTTGGACTGTGGGAGGAAACCGGAGCACCCGGAGGAAACCCACGCAGACACGGGGAGAATGTGCAAACTCCACACAGTCAGTCGCCTGAGGCGGGAATTGAACCCGGGTCTCTAGCGCTGTGAGGCAGCAGTGCTAACCACTGTGCCACCGTGCCAGCAAAACACTCTCTACTTGGATCTCCAGCATTTGCAGCTCTCACTTTCTCTAGGTTTTATGATTCCTTCACTTTCCAACCTCCTGATCTCTGCCTCTAATTTTTGCCCGTAAGACAAATGGCACTGAGTGGGCCTTGTAGAATCATGGAACTACTTCCTGGTCAATATGCAAGGTGGCCGTGACTCCTCAGATGGTCCCGAGATATTCTTGGAAGACTTCTGGAAGTTTAATTAGAACTTCACTGAGGTGGCAATTTTTCTAATTGAAAAATGTTGAGCCAATTTAGATGAACTCTTGCAACCATCAAGCTTGTACCTGGGCATTTTACCTGGGATTTATGTATGTGGACACAGATCTCTCAGGTCACCTACACTAACAAGAATCAATCTGCCTGATGAGGGTGTTCACTTCTATTGGAATAGCCTGCACCTCATATGCTCTACTTGCCACATTTTCTCATGAAAAAGCCAGTTGTTGCATCTGTTTGAAGTCCAGTTGTGTTTTAGCTAGTAGATGATTTTGCATAGTTGCTTTGCTAATTCCATATATCAGATGGTCTCTAAGCATCTCATTAAGGGTTAAATCAAAGTCGCACGCTTCTGCTGGTTGTTGTCACCTAGTCGAAAATCCAGAAACTGATTCCCATGGTTCCCAAATTCCCAAGTTAAAAATGATAGTGTTTCAGAATTGGTTCCAGAGCATGTTCCTTAACAATGCCAATCAATTCTTGACAGGTTTTTGTATCTGGTGCCTTAGGGAATATTAGGCTCTGAGTAACAGGAAAAAAAACTGAAGCTCCACAGGCTGTCAGGAGAATTACTCATTGTTTTTTGTTTACCCGACAAAATGTTCTTTCCATGTACAGGGCACAGTCCTCAATGGCAGGGTTGAACAAGTCGAGCTTCCCAAACAAAGTGATGTAAGAAATGCTTACCCTAACTCAACACTGTTGTTGTGAGAGAATTTCTTCACGATCGTACTTTACTCTTTTCACCTCTGAAGTAATTCCATATGGGATGTTATCCCATCACCAAGTCACCCTTTATTTACACATGAACAATCTTTTGACTTTAGTATTGCCTCTTCAGAGTCAACTCTGACACTCCCCTTTTTAGGTGTCAGCAAGGGCTCTCTGATAGTGGCTATTAATCTGGTCCAATCTGAGAACTCATTTATTCTGAAGTTCAAATGGCTGCCCTCATTATAAATCACTGCACCCACATGAGAAGTTTTAGCATATAGCTATTTGAAGGATGTTTTTTGAAAGCTCCAGTTATAACTGGTCGAGACTTGAGAAGACCTCTTCAGAATTATCTATTTTATGGTAGATGGGAATGTGAAGGGCAAACAGATCACACATGATCTTATTGAATGACTCAGCAGGCTTGAGGGACCAAATGGCATACTTGTGCTCCCATTTTGTGATTCTCCTGCTCCTTGAATGCTGTCTGACCTGCTGTGCTTTTTCAGCACCAAACTCTCGACTCTGATCTCCAGCATCTGCATTCCTCACTTTCTCCTCCCATTTTGCATGTCTGTCATAATGAAGCATGTAGGTTTTGTTTCTGATATAAATGTAAGAATATTACAGGACTATATTCATCTTTTGAATACTGGCGCATGCACAAACACCCATGCACACTTTCAGAAATGCCTTTTTGCTTGCTGTACGATTTGTTAATCCTTTTATAAACTGAGCAAGAAAACATCTGAGATCAAAACATAAAGTGTAACTGTTTAGATTCTAATGTTTGGTTGTGAGATATATTTTAAAATTCCATTTGGTCAAATCCTGATGTTTTTGGCATACAGTTGTCCTGTGCACTGAAACAGAAAAGTAACCATTAATGAGAGAAATCGCTCAGATCAGTGGGTTCTTACCTGGAGTATTCAAAGACAAATGCTGAAACTTTAGTTCTGGTTTTTTTTGGTCTACTCTTAACGGGTTGCAATTCTCCTCACTGCATCTTTGAAATAAAATGTATTTTAGCACGAGTGAAAGATTTTGACAAATAAATGATTGCTTTTTCTTCTATTGCACTGGAAAATTGCTATAAACATTTCAATTGCGAGAGACTTGACTCTCAATGTAAAATGAAATAGTTTAACTTTGCATTTCTTTGCAAACACGGGAAATTAGAGAAAGCTGCACGCAGTTTATTTAATTGCAGCGGAACAGTCATTCCTTCCATTAGAAATACAAGTGCATGCTAACTATGCAAAAATTTCTCTTGTAGTCATGTTAATTATACAGTCTGTGTATTGAGAGCTTTTGCACCAGCTTTCTGACCAGTCTTTTACATCCTACATTCTCCACCATACATGAAGTAGCTTGGAGAGCAATTCTTTATATTTGCAAGTGAGAGGAGATTTCTAATAGGAGTTTAGGAAATGTATACAATTAAGTTTCTTAAACCTCCTTGTAAAGCTCCTAAGAAGGTCTTTGACTGATAGTTATGCTAAATTAGAACACTGATTTGGTAATTGACAAATGTGAAAGAAAAATTTGCGTTTTTATAACACGTTTTCTTGATTGGACATTTCAAATCACTTTATGACTAATGAAGTGCTTTTAAATCAGTGGGTTTGATATCTGAAATCTGACAGTCTCTAGAATCATTGCTTCCTCAATGGAAGAGGAGGGCAACAACTTTATTTTTGTTTTCTCCTTTCAACTCATCCGTCCTAACTCATGTCATGCAAATTATTGATGCAGGAAATTGAGAGACTTTCATTCCCACTCCCATTTTCACTCTTCCAATCTGATATGCTCTGTGATTGTCTAGCTGTGTGCTCTCTAATGTGAACTAAAAGAAGGATTATTTAAGATGGTACATTGAACTGCAATTTTTTTAAAGATAAATATTACATCAGAAACTGATTATAAATAATGGAGCCAACTATCCAACTCAACTGTGGCCTTTCTGTTTACGCCAACAGCAGCATGCCTGTAGCTTTTCATTTCTCCTTCATTAACAAAACCTGATGGTTGTTCTTTTTCAGTGCGGTGGTGCCTAATGGGAATAGGATACATGAAGGCATGGCAACAGGCATATACACATAAATCATTCGTGAAATATAGGGAGCTAATAAATTTGTTGGCAAATGCAGTACTTCATAAACAATGTCTGTCTGGTGAGTAGTCACTGCAATCAATGAAGACAACAAACTAATGTGATATTCTGACTGCCTATCAGCAGGAGTTCATTGGAAGTGATAATTTTGTTCTGCTTTATTGCCAAAATTTTGAATAGTATTTCTAACTTGGCTAAAGGTGATTTATTTCCTGGTTTGGCACTTAAACTTCACAGCAGGCGGTAATGGTTTCCTATTAATTTAATGGGCTGTTTTTACTCCTTTTCCAGGCTGTGGGTGTCACTGGCTAGGCTGACTCTTATTGTTTTCCCTAGTTGATCTTATTTAATACAACTGATTGACTAGCTAAACTATTTCAGAGGTGTTGGGCTAGAATCACATTTTGACTGGATTGGATAAGCACGCTGTCTTTCTAAAAGTCATCAATGAATCAGTTGGAGTTTTTATGATTTGGCCACGTCATGCTCATGGCTGATGTCTGCTTGTACATTTCAAGATTTCTTTTTCCGTCTGTTATTGCCTTCATACTTCAAATTATCATTTTGAAAAACACACAGACTGAAGGGTTTCCTTTTATACCACTCAACTCTGTCATGTTATGTTTTCATAGTCTTCATGCTATTATGGTGCCATTTGAACGTTCATTGTTTGAGTAATAATCCAAGTATTTTGATTACTCATGGAGTAACATAACCTCCATCTCACCATATATAATCGGTGTAAATTCTGTGGTGAGTTGCCATATCTTCAGCCCGCTAACACCCCACTATCTGCTTTAGCATATAGGAATACTACACTCACCTGGATGGATGCAGCCCCAAATGTATTGCTGAGGCTCAACAATGTGTAGGACAAAGTTGTCCATTTGATTAGCACCAAAGCATAACTATAAGTTGACATTGTAGGTACATAATGGCTCCTTTGGAAATTCCCCTCAAACTGATGACAGTAAATTCACGTAAACGATACCCTTCACTTTCCTGCCAAGTCATGCACCTTTTCTGACTTGGATGTATATCACTGCGTTATGATCCTGAAATTCCACATCTGCCAGTATTGAGAAAACATCTTCCTCACTTGGACAGCATGGTTCGAGTGGAAGGCTTAGTGCCATGTCCTCAAGGGTGATGAAGAATTAATAATAAATTTCAGCTTTTGCACATCATGAGGTTAAATTGTAAAAATATACTCCATGATTCTTTCAATGTCTGGACTACATTCCAAGTGGGTGGGTTCATTTTGAGAACAAATTTAACACCCGTGGTCTCATTGTAGTAAAGGTTGGTTCTCAAGCGTCTGGTAAATTTTAATGCAGTAACTGAGTTGTTTGTAACTTATTCCTGTACTTGAAAACTGTGGACTGACCAAATCTCTCAGGTGTTCTCCTCTTGCCTTTGTACATTTGATTCTAGGATTTGAACAATGCTGTTAAAATTACATCAAAATATTAAGTCTCTTTTCCTTCTGAATGTAGTATTGGACTTTTGCATTGAATATCTGCAATCCTTGTGACAGTGCTGCATCATTATATTGGATTGGGAATTCTAGATTCTGGCCACCTTTAAAGGAATAAGCATGTATTTGGTTCTGTTTCCTATTTTGGTTTCATATTCATTTCCAACATGCACAATTCAGTATAGAATTCTAATGAGACAAGTCTTTGTGGAAACTACACATTTGAAAATGCAGAACAATTGGTTCATGATACCTTGCTGTTAATCATTTAATTTCATTGAACTGTGATGCAGAGTACTGATTCTCATGCTATTTTAATTTTGAAAAAGAAAGATTCCTGAAGTTGTTGGTTGGTTCATTGACCTGGTTGATTTTCCCTCCTGGGTGACATCTTCAGTGCTGTGTAGCCTCTGGATGAAGTGCTGTTGTTGTGATTTGCTCAGAATTTATATGGTTCTACTTCCAGTTTTGTGCTGTAGTGGTCTGTAGATGGGCTCTATTTCAACGTGTTTTTTAATCGAACAACTGGATGAATACCAAGGCCTCCAGGAATTCCTGAACATCTTTGTTCAGTGTGTTTCAGTATCATCATGTTGTTCCAGTTGAATTGATGTCCTACATTTTCAGTGTGTATTGATTTGAGGGAGGACTAGTTGTGTCGTTTGACAGCTGATGCTAGTGTATTCTGGTGGCACGTTTCCTGCCTGTTTGTCCTATGTAATGTTTCTCACAGTTGCTGCATGGTTCTTTTGAATATTTCATTTGTCCTACATGTGGGTATGGGGTCTCTTGACCTGGATAGTAGCTGGCGAAGTGTGACTGTTGGTTTGTGTGTAGTCATTATTCCTAGGGGATGTAGAAGTCTTATTGTTAGTTCTGAGATGTTTCTAATGTAGGGTAGACTGATCAGTGTGTTGGGGGTATAGTGTTTTTGTGGTGTTTTGTATGCCAGGCATTGGCAGATGAACCTAATAGGGTGTCCATTATTGGCCAAGACTTTGTATAGGTGTTTCTCTTTTTTGGTGGAGTTCTGGGGTTGCAGTGTGTTATGGCTTATTTAAGCAGGATGTTTACACAGATCTGTTTAAGGATGTTGAGATGGCCACTTTTGCAGCTGAGGATCTGGTCTGCATGTGTAGCCTTTGTTCATTCAACCAGTACGTCCAAGAATGGGAGTTGGTTGTTTTCATCCCAGTTAATATGCTATACTTGGACCATTAAACGGTAACAAAGGTACCGTCAGTGGAATTACTGGAGGTCGGGTATTCATCCACTGGTTCCATAAACAAACACCCCACCTACAGATCACTAAAGTACAAAACCAAAAATAGAACCACCCACCACAGCAAACAGAACCATATAAATTTGGGGCAGATCACAATGGCAACACTTTTTATTCAGAGGCTACACAGCATTCAAGATGTCACCCGGGAGGGAGATGAAACATATACCTCACAACCAAACATTAGAATCTAAACAGTTACACTTTGTTTTGATTTCAAAAGTTTGCTTACTCAGCTCATAAAAGGATTAACAAATCATACAGCAAGTAAAAAGGTATTTCTGAAGGTGTGTATATGTGTGCGCGCGCGTGCCAGTATTTAAAAGATGAATATAGTCCTGCAATATTCTTCATTTCTATTACATGCTTCATTATGACAGGCACACAAAATGGGAGGAGAGAGAGAGGACTGCAAATGCTGGAGATCAGAGTCACGTTAGCCAGTATTATGTGCTGAACTGAATTTAAGTGAAATGGTAAGAGTAATTCTAAGTCCTTAAGAGCATACACTTAGAATGGAATCCTCTTGGGTTGCTAAATAATAATTTTCAGGTGAGAAAGAGAGCATTGAACTGTTTAATTTGGACCGTAATTCTAGAAATACCCAAATTGATATTGCCTGAAATTCAGTAAGTGTTATGAAAACTTTGTTTTCACATGGTAGCAAATACCCAAACTCTGAGCCAAAACTGTCCTTTCAAAAGGAACTGATTGAACTTGGATTGAAGTTAGTTGGGGAGGTGCAAGGCAACTTTATCAAATATTGCTAGTTTCAGTCCTGAATCAGAGAGCTTTAACCTAAATAATTGATATTGTGGATGGTTGCTTCATTTTAAGGGTTAGCATAATTGAGTGGGATCGTGTACAAAATGAACTGTTTAAAAGGATTACTGCTGGGTCCACTTCTTTTCATCATTTATATAAATGATTTGGATGTGAACATTAGAGGTGTAGTGGACCGTGAAGAAGGTTACCTCTGAGTACAACAGAATCTTGATCAGATGGGCCAATGGGCTAAAGAGTGGCAGATGGAGTTTAATTTATAGACATGTAAGGTGCTGCATTTTGGGAAAGCAAATCTTAGCAGGACTTGTATACTTAATGGTAAGATCCTAGGGAGTGTTGCTGAACAGAGACCTTGGAGTGCAGTTTCATAGTTTCTTGAAAGTAGAGTCGCAGGTAGATAGGATAGTGAAGGAGGTGTTTGGTATGCTTTCCTTTATTGGTCAGAGTATTGAATATAGGAGTTGGGAGGTCATACTGCAGCTGTACAGAACGTTTGGAATATTGTGTGCAGTTCTGGTCTCCCTCCTGTAGTAAGGATGTTGTGAAACTTGAATGGGTTCAGAAAAGATTTAGAAGGATGTTGTCAGGGTTGGAGTATTTGAGTTATAGGGAGAGGTTGAAAAGGCTGGGGCTGTTTTCCCTGGAGCATCAGAGGCTGAGGAGTGTCCTTAGAGAGGCTTATAAATAGATAGGATAAATAGACAAGGGTCTTTTCCCTGGGACTGGGGGGGGTTCGGTTCCAGAACTAGAGGGCATATGTTGAGGGTGAGGGGGGAAAAATATAAAAGAGATGTAAGGGTTAACTTTTTCATACAGAAGGTGGCGCGTATATGGAATAATCTGCCAGAGGAAATGGTGGAGGCTGGTACAATTACTGCATTTAAACGGCATCTGGGTATGTGAATAGAAAGGGTTTAGAGGGATGTAGGCCAAGTGCTGGCAAATGGAACTACATTCGGTGAGGATACCTGGTCGGCATGGACAAGTTGGACCGAAGGATCTGTTTCTGTGCTGTACATCTCTATGACTTTATTACTCGAAAGGCAACTGTGCAAATCGTGACTTTGAGTAATTCAACAATTTCTTTTTTGAATCGTCTTACTTTGTCCAGACCAAAGGGGTAGCCATGGGCCCCAGCTATGCTTCTTCAGTTTCCTGAAGAAGGGCTTATGCCTGAAACGTCGATTCTCCTGTTCCTTGGATGCTGCCTGACCTGCTGCGCTTTTCCAGCAACACATTTTCATCCCAGCTATGCTTCCCTCTTTGGGTACGTGGAATCGTCTGTCTTCGCAGCTACTCTGGCACCTCGCCCTACCTCTCTCTCACCCCACCCCCTGCTGTATCGGCGAGTTTGCTAACACATTCCACCCCGACCTTAAGTTCACCTGGACCATCTCTGACACCTTCCTCTCCTTCCCGGCCCCCTCCATTCTCATTTCCAGTGACCTACTCAACACTGTTATCTACTACAAACCCACCGACTCCCACAGCGACTTGGATTACACCCACTGTCTCCCATAAAATCGCTATCCCATATTCCTAATTCCTCAGCCTCTGTTGCTTCTGTTCCCAGGAAGACCAATTCCATGACAAAACATCCCAGATGGCTTCCTCCTCCTTATTCTATCTCCTACTCCCACCAATGCCAACTCGCAGAACATTTCAGAGAACATCTCTGGGGCACATGCACCAAACAACCCCACTGCCCTGTAGCTGAACACTTTAACTCCCCCCTCCATTCCACCAAGGACATGCAAGTCCTGGGCTGTCTCCACCACCAAACCCTTACCACCCAATGCCTGGAGGGCGAATATCTCATCTTTTGCCTTGGGACCCCCCAGCCTCATGGGATCAATGTGGATTTCACCAGTTTCCTCATTTAGCTCCCCCTACCCCTCCCCCACCTTATCCCAGATCCAACTTTCCAACTCTACACCTGTCCCACCTGTCCATCTTCCTTCTCACCTATCCACTCTGCCCTCCTTTCTCACCTATCACCTTCACCCACCTATCGCTTTCTCAGCCACCCCCCCCTCCCCCTCCCATTTATTTCTTAGCCCCTTTCGGCCATAAGCCTCATTCTTGATGAAGAGCTTATGCTCAATGTCAACTCTCCTCTCCTCGGATGTTGCCTGAACAGCTGTGCTTTTATAGCACCATGCTCCTTGATTCTAATCTCCAGCATCTGCAATCCTCACTTTCTCCTGATTTTTAATTTTGCCCACCCAAGTCCAACATGGGCTCTTCCACATAATAAGAAAAATTAGGGAAGGGCTTCCAACTTGTGGCCACAGCAGTCGAAGACATGGCCACTGGTGAAGTGATTTAAAATGTCATTGTGCAAGGTACCAGAATTAGAGAGCATTAGAAATCTTGGAGGGTTGCTAGGCTGGTGAAGATGAGATTGAGGGGTGATAGTATAGATGGTTTAAAGCAGGATTAGAATTTCAAATTCAAGGCTTTGTCTGACCTGGCCAGTGCAAGTCAATTAGCTGAAAGGTGATAGGTGATTGAAACTTCGTGTGACTTGGGAATTAGTAGCAAAGATTGTGATAAGAAATTGTCAGATTATCTGAAGTCTTTTTAAATATATACCAACAAACATTCTGCAGAAAGGGCTGTGGGATCATGTTCAAATAACGACCACAATCAGTGAGTGGCGAAAATAGCCTTTTACAGGGGAACCTCGATTATCAGAACGAGATGGGCGGGCACAATTTCGTTAGGATAATTGATTATTCGGTTAATTGATTCAGTGCCTTTCCTCTGGGGCTCACTTTTCTATTAAGTCTGCTCTCTGCAGCACAGCGTGCGCAAGCCCTCGTCTGCCCCCCCCCCATTATTATGGTGTGACATTTTTTTATCTATAGTACACAAAGGTTTGAAGAACTTCTGTCCTGGGACACAGGAGATGGGTTAAAGTATATGCTCAGTGCTGGCTGTTAGATCTGGCGGATTAAGGATGTCTGTCTGATTTGCTTGCATAATCGAGATGTTCGTTCTTTTGTCTTTTAAATTAGTAAATGTTAGTGAAATTCTAGGCCTATATGCTCGAAATAAGAAAGGATATTAAACTTATTACTGCAGTTGGGTTGTGAGATTTATTTACTATTTGTCTGTATGAGTTTCTTTCTTTCATTCATTCATTCGTGCAATTTTGTGGAAGCATGGGTTTTGTCAGTTTCTTAAAGGGATAATGGCCCAGTTAAAAGTTATTTAACAGCTACTTAATCTATTCAGGTCCAGGAGACCATGGGCTGATTAATATTATAATATTTTGTGGAGACTTGATGGGGATGGCATTGTTCTGTATGCTAAACTTTTTCAGAGGTAAACAAGGGCTGATGACATGTGAAAATGCATTAAAATATAGCAAGCTGGTGAGTGAGTTAATAAGGATAACCAATAATACAATATCTCAAAACAAAAGATCTCTCAGGGCAGTGCAGAATTCAGATAGTTACTGATTTTATATACAATCTCAGAAGATGACTATTAGTCTGGTTCATCTTTGTCTATCGTAGGACTATCTAATTTGTTTCACCACTTTGCTCTTAGCCCCATAGCCCTAAATTATTTTTTTCCAAGTACATGCAATTGCTTTTGGATATTGAATCTGCTTCCACCACCCTTTCAAATGAATCAAAATTATCTCTCCCAAGGATCTTTGCTTGTCATCTTGGTTCATTGTTCTTTACTCAAGTGGAAACAGTTTTTCTCACTTCTATCAAAATCCAAAAAGGTTTGAAAGGAGTTAAATCTCCCCTCCTTATACTCTGCTCTAACAAGAAGAAATCCTGCCTTCTTTGTGGGTTCACTTATGTGTAGAAAGTATTCATTCTTGGCATCATTCTTGGTATCAAACTAGTAAATCTCTTTTGCCCGTCTTACAAATCATCATATAGTGTGATTTCTAGCATTGGACTGTATTCCACCTGAGAGATAAACAATGATTTATTAAGATTAACCTTTATTCAGCTGCCAATGTGTATTGAAACAGTTGAATGCTCACTTTCAGTTGAGCAAATGCATTGCTGAAGAATTACGTTGCATGTTCTGATTTGGAGTCAGTGATTTTAAATTTTAAGGAAATCTTCCACCTAATTTGGGCAGCATGCTGGCTCAGTGGTTAGCACTGCTGCCTCTCAGCACCAGAGACCCGCGTTTGACTCCCACCTTGGGCAGCTGTCTGTGTGGAGTTTGCACGTTCTTCCCGTGTCTGGGTGGGTTTCCTCCGGATGCTCCAGTTTCCTCCCAAAATCCAAAGACGTGCAGGTCGGGCGCATTGACCATGCTAAATTGCCCATAGTGTCAGGGGTAAATATAGGGTGGAGGAATGGGTATGGGTGGGTTACTCTTCGGAGTGTCAGTGTGGACTTGTTGGACCGAAAGGCCTGTTTCCGTACTATAGGGAAATCTAATCTATTTTCTGAATGGTCAGTTGTACATTTAAATAAAAAATCTCTAAAACCACTGATATTCCAACTTGCCAACTTCATTTAGTTTAACCATTGGATGACATAAGACTAACACCCAGCCACATTGTAATATTAGTTATAAACTGGGTTTGATACTTTTTGCACAGTCTTATCTATATGGTTTAATGCAGCTCATTCAATGTTCTGTTACTGATTTTGGGAGTTGAGAATTTGGGATATATAGTTTAATATGTTTGAAAAATTGATTGCGATGATTACTTCACCCAGAAAGCATCTATCAGGTTAATTTTCTCATGTGGGTGGCACGGTGGCTCAGTGGTTAGAACTGCTGCCTCCTCTGACCAGGGTCCCAGGTTTGATTCCAGCCTTGGGGGATTGTTTGTGTGGAGTTTGCACGTTCTTCCCGGGTCTGCGTGGGTTTCCTCCGGGTGCTCCGGTTTCCTCCCACAGTCCAAAGATGTGCAGGTCAGGTGAATTTGCTAAATTGCCTATAGTGTTAGGTGTATTAGTCAGAGGGAATTGGGTCAGGGTGGGTTACTCTTCGGAGATTTGGTGTGGACTTGTTGGGCCAAAGGGCCTGTTTCCACACTGTAGGGAATCTAATCTTAATTTGTTGAGAAATTCCCTCTTTCCAAGTCATGAGGACCTTCAGATGTTTTATTTTTCATGTTTAGTGCTGCTCACTTGGTGTTGGTTATGATGTTTGACAGACTTATTTGTGCCTGGGCACTTGGACAGCCCATGTGCCAGAATTGTACTTCAGTTTCCAAATTGATTATTTCATATAGCAAAGTTTTTGATTAGACTGTAAGATTTAGAACAAGGAGAAAGTGAGGACTGCAGATGCTGGAGAACAGAATCGAAGAGAGTGGTGTTGGAAAGGTGCAGCTGGTCAGGCAGCATCTGAGGAGCAGGAGAATTGACCTTTCAGGCATAAGTACTTAAGGAATCCTGATGAAGGGCTTATACCTGAAATGTCGATTCTCCTCCTCTGATGCTGCTTGTCTGGCTGATCTTTTTCAGCACCACATTCTTCAATATAAGATATAGAAACAGAATTAGGCTGTTAGGTCCATCAAGTCTTCATTGAGTGGACCTCCTCTGATCTGCTACCTATGCAACAATATCTTACCTCAAGAGGACCAAAACTGTGCCCAGTACTCCAGGTGCCATCTCACTAAAACCTTGTAAAGTTGCAGCAACACTTCCCAATTTCATACTGTATTTGATTAGCAATAAATGCCAAAATTCCATTTGCCTTCCTTATTAGCTGCTGTAATCTGCATGCAGTTTTCTGTAATGTATACATGAGGACACCCAGTACCCTCTGCATCAAAGCACTTTGAAAGTTCTCCCCATTCAGGTAATATTTTGCCATTTTATCCTTCTGACCAAAATGGATAACCTGAAACTTATCCACGTTAAATTTCATGTGTTTAATTTTGGCCCATTCACCTAATCTATCAATATCCACTTGTAATTTTTCTTTATTGCAACTTACTTTCCCACCTATTTTAGTACTCTCAGCAGATTTGGCAGTTGTACCAAATTTAGTCTCACCAGGGACTTGTGGAGCTGTAGCAAAACCTCTCTGCTCTTAAACTCAATCCCCCTGTTAATGAAAGCCAAAACACTATAGGCTTTCTTAACAACCCTATCCACTTGGGTGACAACTTTGAGGGATCTGTGTACTTGCATATCCAGATCCCTCTGTTCCTCCACACTGCCAAGAATCCTGCCTTTAATTCTATATTCAGCATTCGAGTTAGACTAAAACGTCTGTGGTCAGCAAAATTTTGGGAAAAATTTTGAGGGATAGGATTTATGACTATTTGGCAAAGCATAGTGTGATTAAAGGCAGTTAGCATGGCTCTGTGAGGGACAGGTCATGCCTCACAAATCTTATTGAGTTCTTTGAGGAGGTGACAAGACAGATTGACAACAGTTGAGCAGTGGATGTGGTGTATATGGACTTCAGCAAGGCATTTGATAAGGTTCCCCATGGTAGGCTCATTCATAAAGTCAGGAAGTATGGGATACTGGGAGATTTGGCTATCTGGATTCAGAATTGGCTGGCTGACAGAAGGCAGAGAATGGTTGCAGATGGAAAGTATTCTGCCTGGAGGTCTGCCTGCAGGACTCTTTTCTTGGGCCTCTGCTCTTTGTAACTCTTATAAATGACTTGGCTGAGGAGGTTGAGGGTGGGTTAGTAAATTTGCCGATAATACTCAAAGGTTGGAGGTGTCGTCAATAGTACAGAGGGCTACTGCAGGCTGCAGCGCGACATAGACAGGATGCAGAGCTGGGCTGAGAATTTGCAGATGGAGTTCAACCTGGATAAATGCAAAGTGATGCATTTTGGAAGGTCGAACTCAAATGCTGAATATAGGATTAAAGACCGATTCTTCGAAATGTGGAGGAACAGAGGGATCTGGGTGTGCAAGTACATAGGTCCCTCAAAGTTGCCACCTAAGTGGATAGGGTTGTTTAGAAAACATATGATGTTTTGGCTTTCATTAACAAGGGGATTGAATTTAAGGGCTGTGAGGTTTTGCTGTAGCTCTACAAGTCCCTGGTGAGACCACACTTGGAATATTGTGTCCAGTTCTGGTCGTCTTACTAGAGGAAAGATATAGTGGCTTTGGAGAGGGTGCAAAGAATGTTTACCAGGATGCTGTCTGGACTGGAGGGCTTATCTTATGAAGAAAAGTTGAATAAGCTCAGACTTTTCTCTCTGGAGAGGAGGAGGAAGAGAGGAGACCTGATCGAGGTATACAAGATAATGAGAGGGATAGATAGAGTCAGTAGCCAGAGACCTTTCCCCAGGGTAGGATTGACTGATACAAGGAGTTACAGTTTGAAGATATTAGGAGGAAGGTATAAAGGAGATGTCAGAGGTGGGTTCTTTACGCAGAGAGTTTGTGAATGCATGGAATGCATTGCCAGCGGTGGTGGTGGAAGTAGAGTCATTGGGGACATTTAAGCGACTGCTGGCCATGCACAAGGATAGCAGTGAGTTGAGGGGTGCGTAGGTTAAGTTAGTATATTTTACATTAGGATTAACCTCGGTGCAACACCGTGAGCCAAATGGCCTGTTCCGTGCTGTACTTTTCTATGTTCTCTGTTCTACCTCTATCCTAGCATCCAAATCATTAATGTAGAATGGGATCTCATAGAAACTTATAAAACTCTAACAGGACTAGACAGGAGAAACACAAGAAGGACATTCCTAATTACCATTGAATCCAGAACGAGAAGTCATTGTCTAAAAAGATGGGGTAGGTCATTTAGGACTGAAAGAACAAGCGATTTCTTCATCCAGAGAGTGGTGAGCCAAAATGTGTGAATGTTTTCAGGAAGGAATTTTGTATCGATATTTAGGCTAAAAGGGTCAAAAGGTATGGGGAGAAAGCAGGAAGAGGGTATGGAGTTGAATGATCAGCCATGATCATTTTAAATGATGGTGCAGGCCCATTAGTTTATTCCTGCTCCTATTTTCTACATTTTATCTAAACTGCTTGCGGCCACCTCAAATAACACTAAATTGTCAGACATGATTTCAACTTCATGAAGGTATGTTGACTCCATTTGATCATGTCATTCGAAGTGCATTGCCATGACGTCCTTTTTCTGTTGCCTGTCCCCTTTTCGAATATGGATATTACATTGGCAGTTTCTCAAGCCACTGGGACATTTACAGAATCTAATGATTTTTAGGAGAAACCAGCGCATCCATTTTCTTTGTAGCTGCTTCCTTTAAAATTTTAAGATGCAACCCATTTGATTCAGGAAAATTATTAGCCGTTAGCCTCATCATTTTTCCTAATACATATTCTTCAGTGGCAGTTATTGGGTTTGTTCCCCTACACATGCATACCCTTAACCATTTAACAGTTTTGGAATGCTCCTAATGTCCACGACAGTGAAGGTTGCTGCAAAGTATATGTTCACCTCCTCTGCCATTTCCTGGTCCCCCATTATCATTTTTCCTACCCGTTTCTCTTATTAACAAAGCTATTCTGCTACACTTACCTTTTTTGCCTGTTCTTTCACATGTCATATTTCCTTAAATGGTAAATTTGCTCTCCCTGTCTCTCTTGCCCCACCTTCCCACCCCAACTCCTGGTTATGCGCGTGCGTCATGAATCATTGACTCTGGTAATTACACATGCACACATCACTTCACACAGCTTTTGGAGAGAAGAGTATCTTGTTAACGGCAAGAGATTTGATATGATGGAGAATTGCCCTGTACCATATGGGATGCTCTACATATGGATTGAAATGAGGGGCTGTAAGATCATTTTACTTAGAAAATTCTGACCAATTTGGGGATACTTAGAATGCACTCTGCTTTTATGTATGCAATTTTTTCAAGCTTACTGAAAGACAAAAAACACAGAGTATAGCGTTACTGAGATACAAATGGTAGAAATATTGTAAATTTTGTCCTGCCAATCCTGCTAAATGTCAGTTATCTTTCCACCTGCTCAAGATAGTGGTGAAATAGTAATGGTACTGTTGTTAGTACCTACTATACTAACTGTTACCTTAATTTTTTAAAAATTCGTTTATGTAGTGTAATGCTCACATTATCCCCATCTCCTCAGACCTGGATCAGACAGTACAAGTACTATCCTCTTCTGAAACTGAAAATTTACCATAAATGCAGTTGGTAGAAGCTGGCTGGCAAGAGTTAATATGTCATAACTACATTTGTGTAATGGAAATAAGTTGAGTGATGACTTGACATCAAATGGCTTGGGCTAATTTGCCTTTCTCATGCTGGGTTTAGAAATTCTTGAGCTGGAATATTTTAAGAGTGCATTTTAAAAGTTCAAATAAACAGAAAAAAGAAAATGTTGGTCTTGATTCTGAGGAACTTTACAGATTTGTTTTCGAAAGGTCAAATGGTGAAACTTATCTTTAATTGTTTATTCGGTGTGTTGCATAATAATGGATTAACGTTGCATTGAGTCCTTTCCTCGTTCGGATTTTGGTTTTCAAAGAATTACATTTCAATTACCCCACCAAATCTTTGACCAATGCTGTATTGTTCATTGCATTGCATTAAAGAGTCAGTGCTCTTGAGTACCCAGAAATTTAAATGACTGCAACAATTGTTTGCACAGCTCTGCATTGATTTCCATAATGTGGCAGTATCTGTGTTGGAATGGGGTAGACAAGGTCAGAAGTCAGGAGAAAGTGAGGTCTGCGGATGTTGGAGATCAGAGTTGAGTGTGTGTTGCTGGAAAAGCACAGCAGGTCAGGCAGCATCTGAGGAGCAGGAAAATAGACATTTCGGGCATAAGGCCTTCATCAGGAATGAGGGTCAGAAGTCATATGACACTAGGTTACAATCCAACAAATTTTAAAATTGCAAGCTTTCTGAGCACTGCACCTTCAGTCGAGCAAAGAGAAGCAGATGGGCCAATGGGCTGAGAAGTAGCAGATGGAGTTTAATTCAGATAAATGTGAGGTTGTGCATTTTGGGAAATCAAATCTGAGCAGGACTTATACACTTAATTGTAAGGTCCTCGGAAGTGTTGCTGAACAAAGAGACCTTAAAGTGCAGGTTCGTAGTTCCTTAAGTGGAGTTGCAGGTAGATAGGATAGTGAAGGCGGCATTTGGTATGCTTTCCTTTATTGGTTAGAGTATTGAGTACAGGAGTTGGGAGGTCATGATGCAGCTGTGCAAGATATCGGTTAGACCACTTTTGGAATATTGCGTGCAATTCTGGTCTCCTTTCTATCGGAAAGATGTTGTGAAACTTGAAAGGGTTCAGAAAAGATTTACAAGAATGTAGCCAAGGTTGGAGGATTTGAGCTATAGGGAGAGGCTGAATAAGTAGGAGCATTGGAGGCTGAGAGGTGACGTTTATAGAGGTTTATAAAATCATGAGCACAAATAGGATAAATATACAAAGTCTCTTCCTTGGGGTGAGGGAGTCCAGAACTAGAGGGCATAGGTTTAGGGTGACAGGGGAAAGATATGAAAGAGACCTGAGGGACAACTTTTTCACACACAGGGTGGTACGTGTATGGAATGAGCTGCCAGAGGAAATGGTGGAGGCTGGTACAATTACAACATTTAAAAGGCATCTGGATGGGCATATGAATAGGAAGGGTTTGGAGGGATATGGGCCGGGTGCTGGCAGGTGGGACTAGATTGGGTTGGGATATCTGGTCGGCATGGTCGGGTTGGACCGAAGGGTCTGTTTCCATGCTGTACATCTCTATGACATACTGTAAAGGCACAGAGATTAAAAGATTGTACAAATGGTGTGAATGGAGTGTCAACAGGCTGAATAATAAGTCTCTCCAGGTGATAAAAAGTGTCAGAGGGTGAATAAAGTGTCAATAACTGAATAACAAATGAAAGGATGACCAATGATCTGATTAATTGAGGCAGAGAGATTAAAAATATTAAAAATAACGTGGTATAGGAAACAAACTAAATGGCTGGAGTAACATGATAGGTGCTGAAAATGTGTTGCTGGAAAAGCGCAGCAGGTCAGGCAGCATCCAAGGAACAGGAGAATCGACGTTTCGGGCATGAGCCCTTCTTCAGGAATGAGGAACGTGTGCCAAGCAGGCTAAGATAAAAGGTAGGGAGGAGGGACTTGGGGAAGGGGCATTGGAAATGCGATAGGTGGAAGGAGGTTAAGGTGATGGTGATAAGCCGGAGTTGGAGGTGGGGGCGGAGAGCTCAGGAAGAAGATTGCAGGTTAGGAAGGTGGTGCTGAGTTCGAGGGTTGGGACTGAGACAAGGTGGGGGGAGGGGAAATGAGGAAACTGGAGAAATCTGATTTCATCCCTTGTGGTTGGAGGGTTCCTAGGCAGAAGATGAGGCGCTCTTCCTCAATCCGTCATGTTGCTATGGTCTGGTGATGGAGGAGTCCAAGGACCTGCATGTCCTTGGTGGAGTGGGAGGGGGAATTGAAGTGTTGAGCCATGGGGTGGTTGGGTTGGTAGGTCCGGGTGTCCCAGAGGTGTTCTCTGAAACGTTCAGCTCCCCCCTACCTTTTATCTCAGCCCGCTTGGCACACCAGCCTCATTCCTGAAGAAGGGCTTATGTCCGAAACGTCGATTCTCCTGCTCCTCGGATGCTGCCTGGCCTGCTGTGTTTTTTCAGCACCACATTTTTCAACTCTGGTCTCCAGCATCTGCAGTCCTCACTTTTTCCAACTTGATCCCTGTGCCAACTCTTTTTCAAATTTTTGGAGGTGGGTATGAAGAAGAGATGTTTAACTGTTGTATATTTTTGATTTGGCACCTGTAAAACACATATATTTCAGTAGAATGAAAGTGCACTGTAGCATGTCCTGAAGGCAAGTGACTTAAGTGCCATGTAGCCCATGCTTATGCTGTATCTGCCTCTTCATTTCAGAAACTGTAAAGATGATGTATGTTGTGCACACAGTGAAATACTTTTAACCTCTATGAAATATTTATTTTGATAAAATTACCATCATTTATAGTCAAAACTCTTCTCTTCATTCAAATCTCTAATGATGGCTGTCCCTAATAGAAACAACTAATCCAAAGCAATTTAGAGCTGTTGAAGTACCTTTTAAGTGTAGTCATTATGTCCTGCTGCGAAATGCAGCAGTTAAGTTTATGGTTGCTGTGATGTGCAGTATTTGAGACCATGGTGGATGGATGCAAATTCAGTTGTAACTTTCAAAAGGGACTTGGATAAGCACTTGGAGGAAGAATGGCTACTGGGAGTGTGTTAGGGAGTGAAACTAGCTTAATTACTCTCTCAAAGAACTGGCACAGACTTTGGCTCAGTGGTCTTTTGTGCTACAACCACAACTGGAGTGTTGGACTTGAAACTGTTTTGGCATCAGCAATAACTTTGGCCTTTTCAGTGAAGTCCCTTTTCTATTAACAGATTAAAAAGCAAGGCACGCAGTAGAAGCTTACCAGGAGTTGTTACTAGCACCACTGATTTTCTTGATAAATGTTAATCATTTAGGTCAAGAAATGCTGGCTGTAATTTCAAAGCTGCAGATGATAAAGAAGATGGAGGTATAGTAAACCATTAGGAATATAAGCAATGGTCACCAAAGCATGTAGTTTAGTCAGACATATAGCAAATGAAATTGACTGACTGCAGAGAAATATGAATTGTTACCTTTTGGTGGGAGTGAGAGAATAAGCAAGGTAAAATGAGGAAAATGATTGTAAGAAGGCTGCACAAGCAAAGAAACCTGTTGGGAAATGTACACATTTGCCTGTGGTTAGTTGAGAAATAGGGGCAGCATGGTGAAACAGTGGTTAACGCTGCTGCCTCACAGTGCCAGGGCCTCGGCTTCGATTCCGGCCTCGGGTGACTGGAATTTGCACATTCTCTGTGTCTGATGGGTTTCTGCTGCATGCTCCAGTTCCATTCTGCAGTCCAGAAACGTTCAGGATAGGTAGATTGGCCATGCTATATTGTTCATAGTGTCCAGAGATGTGGAGGTTAGGTGGATTAGCTGTGGTCCGTGCAGAGTTACAGGGATAGGGTGGGGAAGTGATTCTAGGTAAGATGCTGTTCGGAGGGCCTCTGTTTGCGCACTAGGAATTCTATGATTTTAGATATGTCTGAAAAAGATGCTAAGATTACAAAAATGAGAAAATTGAAGAATCAGCTTCACTGATTTGGCCATCAGTGAGATATTCTGAGCAAATGTATCTCGGGAAGGATGCAAATGCTTTTGGGAGGTATCAGAAAAGATTTATGAAAATAGTTCTAGAAATGTGCAGTCAGTTACCCTCCTGTGTTCTGGGCTTTCTCATGATGGCTCATGAAATCCTAGCTGTCCAGCAGTGCTGGAAATATATTGCAGCACCTTTGAATTCTGTCCAACTCTCTGCTATCCTGTGGGATAATAAAAGAAATTTGCATTTATATGGTGCATTTCACAATCTTAGGACTTCATAAAGTACTTTACAGCTGTTAAAATCCTTTTGAAGCATGGTCAGTTTTGTAATCGTGTGAATGCAACCGGCCTTATACAAACAGTAAATTCCCAAAAACATTCGTTTGGTAATAACAAGCTAATCTCGCTTTGTATGTTGATTGAGCATTGATTATGGGAAAGGAAACTGGAAAACCACTTCCCTGTTGTTGAAAATGACATTGTGGGATCTTTTGCATCCATCGAACCAAGCAGATTTGGCTTGTCAGAAAATTCTAAATCCTGCATTGCAAAGTCAGCCTTGATTTTTGTGCTCAAGCCCAAGAAAGGGACTTGAACCTGGAACCTTATGGCTTATAGTTGAAATTGGTGACAACTTCACCAAGATTGACAATAACATTCATTTAGATTCTCAAGGTGTCGCTGATTCTTTGAACACTGATTTATGGATTAAATAATATTAGGGTGACACACCCTGGTTAGCACTGATGCCTCACAGGTTCAGGGACCTGGATTCAATTCCAGCCTTGGGAGACTGCAAACTTCACGCAGGCACACACACTCTCTTTGTCTGGTGTAAGTTTCCTCAGGGTGATTCTGTTTTGTCCTGCAGTCCACAGGTGAGCAGATCAGGTGGATTGGCCGTGCTAAGTTGAGTCATTGAGATGTACAGCATGGAAACAGACCCTTTGGTCCAACCTGTCCAGGCCAACCAGATATCCCAACTCAATCTAGTCCCACCTGCCAGCACCCTGCCCATGTCCCTCCAAACCCTTTCTATTCTTATTCCCATCTAAATGCCTCTTAAATGTTGCAATTGTACCAGCCTCCACCACTTCCTCTGGCAGCTCATTCAATACGCATACCACCCTCTGTGTGGAAAAAGTTGCCCCGTAGGTCTCTCTTAAATCTTTCCCCTCACCCTAAACCTATGCCCTCTAGTTCTGGACTCCCTCACCCCAGGGAAGAGAATTTGTCTATTTACCCTATCAATGCCCCTCATAATTTTGTAAACCTCTATTAGGTCATCCCTCAGCCTCCGACACTCCAGGGAAAACAGCCCCAGCCTGTTCAGCCCCTCCCTAGAGCTCAAATCCTCCAACCCTGGCAACATCCTTGTAAATCTTCTCTGAACCCTTTCAAGTTTCACACCATCTTTCCGATAGGAAGGAGACCAGAATTGCACGCAATATTCCAACAGTGGCCTAACCAATGTCCTGTACAGCCACAACATGACCTCCCAACTCCTGTACTCAAGACTCTGACCAGTAAAGGAAAGTATAGCAAACGCCACCTTCACTATCCTATCTACCTGCGACTCCACTTTCAAGGAGCTATGAACCTGCACTCCAAGGTCTCTTTGTTCAGCAACACTCCCTAGGACCTTACCATTACTGGGCAGCATGGTGGCACAGTGGTTAGCACTTCTGTCTCACAGCGCCAGAGACCTGAGTTCAATTCCCACCTTGGGCGACTGTCCGTGTGGGTTTCTCCCCATGTCTGCGTGGGTTTCCTCCGGGTGCTCTGGTTTCCTCCCACAATCCAAAAGATGTGCAGGTTGGCTATGCTAAATTGCCCATAGTGTTAGGTGTAGGGGAGCGGGTCTAGGTGGGTTGCTGTTCAGAGGGTTGGTGTGGACTTGTTGGGCCGAAGGGCCTGTTCCCACACTGTAAATAATCTCATCTAATCTAATCTAATCATTAAGTCCTGTTAAGATTTGCTTTCCCAAAATGTAGCACCTTGCATTTATCTGAATTAAACTCCATCTGCCACTTCTCAGCCCATTGGCCCATCTGGTCAAGATTCTGTCCACTACACCTCCAATTTTGGTGTCATCTGCAAACTTACTAACTGTAACTCTTTTATGCTCACATACAAATCATTTATGTAAATGACAAAAAGTAGAGGACCCATCACTGATCCTTGTGGCACTCCACTGGTCACAGGCCTCCAGTCTGAAAAACAACCCTCTACCACCACCCTCTGTCTTCTACCTTTGAGCCAGTTCTGTATCCAAATGGCTGTATTCCATGAGATCTAACCTTGCTAATCAGTCTCCCATGGGGAACCTTGTCAAACACCTTACTGAAGTCATCATATCTACTGCTCTGGCCTCATCAATCCTCTGATACTTCCTCAAAAAAACTCAATCAAGTTTGTGAGACATGATGGGTCTTGGGATGAGCAGGTAGGTCGGTTGGCCATGGGAAATGCTGTCTTCCAGGGGTAAGGGTGGAGGGTGGGTGTGGGACGGATGCTGTTCGGAGGGTCAGTGTGGAATCAATGGGCCCGATGACCTGCTTTCACACTGTAGGGATTCTAATATTTTGTTTCTTAAAAATAAGCTATGCACTAATAGATATCCATTGGTTTACTAATTTCCACTTCTGAAGAAAGTGTCAACCAACTGGGTGATATATTGGAGTTTGTCTGAACTGGCTGAACAAGTATTGTTTTGAATACACTAACATACCAAATAGACACACTGCCTTCGTTTTCTTGTGAGAATACACAACATGTTGTCATCCATCCATTCTCGATATATATCACTAATGTTGAGGTTAGGACCAAATATAATATTTCCAAATTTTTAGAGGATATCAAGCTAAGTAGGAGTGTATATTGAACTGGAAATAGATTTGCTCGCTGAGCTGGAAGTTCATTTCCAGACATTTTGTCACCCTACTCGCAACATCTTCAGTGGGTCTCCAGGCAAAACGTCTGAAAATGAACCTTCCAGCTCAGCGACGAAACCTGCATCCAGAACCTCAACCTGAACTGCAAATCTTCTTAAAAATCACTAATGTATATTGAGGAAGATGTCAAGAGACATCAATAAGATTCGGGCAGGCTTATTGAATGGCCAAGTGCATCGTAGATGGAATGTAAGTGGAAAAATTAGTTTATCCACTTAGGAGAAACAGATGTGCAAAGTAATTCTTAAATGGTTAGTAATTGGAAAGTGTAAATGTAGAAAGGAATCCAGGTGTCCTTGTCAATAAATCACTGAAGACTAATGTACAAGTGCAACAAGCTATTAGGAAAGCAAATTGAGTGCTAGGTTTTCGTGCAAGAGGATTTGGCTACGAAAGTGGTGAAGTTTTGCTTCAGTTGTGTAAGAGCTTGATCAGACGCACCTGTATGACTGCAATTTTGGTCTCTTTACCTCAGGAAAGATATTATTGTCATTGAGGGAGTGCAACAAAGGATCACTAGATTTGTGTGTAGGAAACAGAACTGTCCCTTGAGGAGAGGTTGAATAAACGGAATCTGTATTGTTACGACTTGGTGTAAACCCCTCTGCTAATTTAAACCTGATACTCTGAGAAGCTCACCTCGTGCTGTAATCTGTTAAATTTCGAGAGCCAGAGAACTATCCCAGAGGTCACTATTTAAGGGATTTATTCTTTAAGTTCAACAGAGAATGTTAAAACAACTGTTTACAACTCCTTTCTCTTAAACCTATCTTTTACCTCCTACTCCACAATGCTGGTTCGATAAATACCCTCTTAAATGTCTGGCAAAATAAATTTCAAACCCAGGTATAGTCTTCAGATGTCGAACTTTCTCTGTAGATTCCTCTAGATTGACTTTGGTGTTCTGCGGCACAAATTTCTTATAGACCGTTACCTTTCAGTGAGCTACTTGGCTAGCAGTCTGTTTTTTGGCACTCATTGCTGTCTCTAACTGTTCAAAATGTCAGGTTTGATAACCCTAAAACATTGGATCATTTCATTGGTTTGATGTTATTCCAAACAGTAAAATTTAAATTAGATTTGAATTTTGATATCTGGGGTATAATTTAAACTGGCCGAATTTCAATTTGGTTTTGGTGCATGGCAACACAGCATTTGTGTCAACCAAATGTTACATTTTTAAATCTTTTACACTATGTGCTTCTAAGTTCCTGCCAGCTCCCCCTCTCCTAAAGGCACAGTACACACCTAGACCTTCATAACAGTATTCTCTCAAATTTCAAAGAATGAGATGATCTTATTGAAACCTACAAAATACTTAAAGGTACAGATAGGGTAGATGCAGATATCCAGGGGAACAATTTTATAGTCAGGGATAGCCACTTAAGTCAGAGTTGAAACTATTTTATTCAAAGGTTTGTGAACCTTTAGAATTCTCTTCCCTAATTATATTTAGGGGAGAGATAGATAGATAGATAGAATTTGGATTACCAGTGGTGTGTAGGGTTAAGGGGATGGGTGATTTAAAATGTTCAATCAGGCATGACTATAGAGAATGGCAGAGCAAGCTCGATGGGTTGAGTGGCCTTCCATTCTGATTTTTTACCAGTTAAACTTTGCTGATATCAAAATGATCTTGGAGAGGTAAAGAGAGTTTTGGGTTTAGTGCTGATTTGCTGTCCTTTCAATATATTAGCATGTTTCCTTCTGTTACATGGAGAAACCATGATAAGCAAGCTGTTAAATATTTAAGCCAAAATATCTCTCAACTCCCATATACCTAGCATGTTTAATATGTTTAACAGTTGCTTTATTTTAGTCTGTAGTAATAATGGCCTTTTGTATGATTTGACCTTGCAGGTGACCGATTAATCACTTTGGTTTTGTTGTAGCTTCTTTTGAATCTAGTATCAGACATATTGCTTTGCTATAGTTTTTTTTTGTTAAATAGGTATTTGATATTCGGTATTTGTAATGTTCCTATTTTGGCTAACCAGTGGACCCACTTCATGTTTTGTCATCTTTGGAAAAAGTATCTATCTGATGCGGAAATAATATTAAATCCTTTGTGACATTGGTTTGCCTGATCAAGTTGAATCCGGTTGTATTCTAATCATTATTACTGTGATGTTTTCCTGCATGGAGGTATGATTTTGAGATTACAACAAAAGTAGTATCAAATGTTTGACTACTGATTTGTTTTCTTACTAGAATAGAAATTGGTAGTCAAATAAAGACGGAAGGTCCAGATGGTTTGCCACCTATAATCTGGTAGCCACAAGATACAATGATGATTAAGCTATTGACTGATCGTAGCAGTTAATTATCAATGATCATTTAACAGTGCAAGTGGTAAAGAGCTTTGGATTCTAAAAGCCTAAGGTCGCATGTTTCACTCCAGCATGCCACGCTCACTACCTTTTGCATTTTAAGTGTTACTTTCATCACAGTTATTTTCAGAAAGTACTTTATATAATTTACTTTTAAATGAATTAATACTAACTACTTTCCCCCGTTTCCCTGGGAAGACTGTGTTTCACAGAACAGAGTTGAGTATGTGTTGCTGGAAAAGCACAACCGGTCAGGCATCATCTGAGGAGCAGGACTATTTTCGATTTTCCTACTCCTCTGATGCTGCCTGACCTGCTGTGCTCTTCCAGCAGTACACTCTCAACTCTGATTTGCAGCATCTGCAGACCTCGCTGTCGCCCTGTTTCATAGAACAGTCAGTTTGCCTGCAAATATTATTTATGCTGATTCATCTTGGATTTGGCCCTGCCCATCGTGAGCAGTGGTCTCTAGATTTACAAGTTGGATTGATTTGTCACATCTGCATTATCTTAAAAAATCAAGTATCAACTTTTTCACGCAGGGGGTGGTGCATATATATGGAATAAGCTGCCAGAGGAAATGGTGGAGTTGTAGATCTCGATCCCTGGGAGGGGTGTCTCAGTTCCGCGATCGATCAAATAAGCAACAGGAATGTGGTCTGCTTCAGCAAGTTTCACAGTTTATTTTGATACCGGGCACAGATTTGTCCAGCAACATAGAGCTTAACAGCTTCTGTGTTCCTTTGAAAAACTGAGTGATTTCACTTGGAACAAAGGCAATTTTTTATGTTTCTTAAGAAATAGTACAGCCTTAATTACAGAATAAAGCCAATAAAATGTAATAAATTACATAATGGGCAACGAGTTAACCCAATGATATTTTCTGGAAAACAAAGTTGTTTACACATTTATCTCTTCCCACCTGCATTTCAAGGTTAACTAAAATAGTAATGTCCTATCTAACTTAGTTAATTCCATGATTTGGAGATGCCGGTGTTGGACTGGGGTGTACAAAGTTAAAAATCACACAACACCAGGTTATAGTCCAACAGGTTTAATTGGAAACACACTAGCTTTCGGAGCGATGCTCCTTCACAATCACCTGGTGAAGGAGCGTCGCTCCGAAAGCTAGTGTGCTTCCAATTAAACCTGTTGCACTATAACCTGGTGTTGTGTGATTTTTAACTTAGTTAATTCCATGCTGTGAAGGGTCATTGTTCTGCTTGATCTTTAATTCAGTTAGCTCAGGAATGCAGCCTGAAGCCATTTTGTTAAGTTACTTTGTATTAAGAAGCCATATTGTGGTTCATAAAAGCATGCATTAAATGGTTGCACCTGACAACAGCCTAAATCCAGATTTTAGATTGTCATCTCCCTGCTTTGGTCATTCCATGACCACACCATAGGCGGTGAGGGCATAACATAGATCAATCCAATTGAATGGATGCCAGAGACTGTCATACTTCCTCTTCCACCAGGGAGGAAGTACGGGTAGGCAATGATGCCTCCTCATCTTCACCTGAATGGAGAAGGAGCATTTATTGGGTTGAACCGATGTTGTCAATATTAGTTCGTATTTTAGCAATAATACACTTAACAATAGCAATGGCAGCAAAAAGACCAATTAAAACAATAGCAGCATACATAGCCATATTTATCAGCCAGTTTATCATGAGCCGAAATCCCAATCTCCCCATGCTGCACCTCGATGAGGGCAGTGACCCCCATGATACATTTGCTTTTAACTATGGTGCAAACTCCACCTTCCTTTGCAAGTATGTAGTCAAAGGCGTATTGGTTTTATTGGGAAAATAGGCACAATTCTGAAAGGATGTCCCTAACTCCTGCCAGGGCAGCAGCCATCTCATTACCTAAGAGGGTGAGACTGCAAGTGAGATAATTTTGATTCTGATGGCTGATGACTGCTGCTGAACCTCCCAAAGTAAAGGTACTAAGGAATGCGTACCCGAGAGAGTCAGCTTTTGTGGGACTCAATGTCTTAGTATTTCTCCAATGTGTGCAAAACTTAGGTGAGACATGGGGGGGGGGTGCAAGTGGGTAGCGTACTGTCGGAATAGAATGGTGCTCGTTTCAGTATGAGGTGTTTTCTTCTTTTAATATTGCAGTGAACATTTTGTATTTTGGAACTTTTCAGTAATGTGATTTTCAGCTATGACTCTTGTGACTCCTGGAAGCTGCTGATGAAATTGAGGATTTACAGGATGAAAGTGCCATCTTGATTACTTTCCCTTCGAAGTAGACTGAAGGCTAAGTTTTGTACAAATGAGTAAGAATATTTTGTTACAGGAAAACAAAATACGGAATGCTGAAAGTATTTAGCTCTGCCAGTATTTACGGAGAGAAATAGTTTTTGAGAACTGAAAAAGAGTCATACTCAACTCAAAACCATCTGTGTTTCTCTCTGCAGATGCTGTTAGACTTGCTGAATATTCCCAACAGTTTGTTCTGTATGAAAAATAATTATTTTTTAAAAATTCATGAACGATAAAGAACAATACAGCACAGGAACAAGTCCTTCGGCCCTCCAAGCCTGCGCTGACACATTTTGCCCTTCCATACTAAAACTATCTTCGCTTACAGGATCCATACCCCTCTATTTCCTTCCTATTAAAATATTTGTCCAGGTGCTGCTGCTGTTTGTTTCCACCACCATCTCTGGTAGTAGGTTCCAGGCACACTACATCTTTTTTGTGAAAAACTTGCCTCACAAACCTCTTTTTAAGCCTGCCCTTTCCTGCCCACAAACTCCACACCTTGAAGTTATGTCCCCTAGTAACTGACTCCTCCACCCTGGGAAAAAGCCTTATACTTTCCACTCTGTTCATCTTGTAAACTTCTATGAGGTCACCCCTCAACTTCCTGCATTCCAGTGAAATCAAACTCCGTTCAACCTTTCTTCATAGCTAAAATCCCCCATACCAGGTAACATCCTGGTAAACCTTTTCTGTATCCTCTCCAAAGCATCCGTGTGTGACCAGAATTGTACACAATATTCCAAGCGTGGCCTAACTAAAGTTCAATAAAGCTGCAACATAATATGCTTATTCGTACACTCAGTGCCCGTTTCAATGAAGGCAAGCATGCTGTGTTGGCCTTTTTTGCTACCTTATCTCCCATCTTCCATGATCTGTGGACCTGCACACCCAGATCCCTCTGCGTATCAATACCACTACGGGTTCTGCCATTCACTGTATAATTTCCACCTGTTCTTGACCTTCCAAAATGCATCACCTCACGTTTGTCCAGATTAAACTTCACCTGCCATTTTTCTGCCTCCAACTGATCTTTATCCTGCTCTATCCTCTGACAATCCTCCTCACCATCTGCAAGTCCACAAATTTTTGTGTTGTCTGCAAACTTAGTTATGGCGATGTATAGCACGGAGTGATTAGACCAGCCATATTTTCCTCCAAATCACTTACGTAGACCGCAAACAGCAGAGGTCCAGCACTGGTCCTTGTGTAACACCACTCGACAGAACCGTCCTTTCCAAAATGCATTCTTCCACCACTACCTTCTGTCTCCTATGACTAAGTCAGTTCTGTAGCCATCTTGCTAGCTCACCCATTGACACCATGTGACTTCACTTTTTGTACCTATCTGCCATGAGAGCCTTTGTCAAAGGCTTTACTGAAGTGCATGAAGACAACAACAACCACATTTCCTTCATCAATCATCATCTTCATCACCACAAAAAATTCAATCAAATTAGTGAGGCATGACTTTCCCCACGCAAAACCATGCTATCTATCACTAATAAGTTAATTTACTTCTTGATCAAATATAGATCTTGTCCCTGAGAATTTTTTCCAATAATTTCCCTACCACTGACAGGGGCCTCGCAGGCCTGTAATTTCCTGGATTGTTCCTGCTACTCTTTTTAAACAATGGGTCCACATTGGTTGTTTTCCAGTCCTCTGGGACCTCACTTGTGGCCAAAAAGGATACCAAGATGTCTGTCAATGCTCCAGCAATTTGTTCTCTTGCTTCCCTGCATATTTTGGGATAGATCCCATCAGGACTTGGAGACTTATCTACTTTAATATTTTTAAAGACACATAGCACCTCTTACTTTTTAATAGCAACTTGGCTTAGAAATTCAACACTCCCTTCCCTGAGATCATTGTCCACCAATTCATTCTCTTCGATGAAAACTGACACACAGTATTAGTTTAGGACCTCATCTACCTCTTCTGGCTCCACACAGATTCCTTCTGTTGTCCTTGAGTGGGCCAATCCTTTCCCTGACTACCGTCTTGCTTTTTGCATATGCATAAAGAGCCTTGGTATTCTCCTTAATCCTGTTTGCTATTGACTCTTCATGACCCCTTTTTGCCCTTCTAATTTCTTGTATAAGTTCTTTTCTACTTTCTTTATATGTTTCAAGGGCTTAATCCATTCCCATCCTCCTAGATCTTGAGTATGCTTCCTTTTCCTTTTTGACCAAAGTCATAACATCTCTAGTCATCCAAGGCTAACATTCCTATCCATCTTGCAAGAACATAGCACTCTGAATTCTTTTCAACTGCCGTTTGAAATATTCCATATGTCAGATGTGGATTTACCCCCAAACAGGTGCCTCCGATCAGTCTTCTCCAGTTCCTGCCTAATATTGTTGTAGTTAGCCTTCTCCCAATTTAAGGCCTTCATCTGAGGACTGCTGCTATCCCTATCAATGAGTTATCTTAAAAATCTCAGTATTATGGTCACTACTCCCAGTGCTTGCCCACTGAAAGTTCACTCACCTGGCCGGGTTCATTTCCCAAAATCAGGTCCAGTATAGCCCCTTCCTAGGGTTGGACTAATTACATAATGTCAAGAAAACCTCCTGAATAGTCCTTGCAAATTCTGCCCCATCCAAGCTCCTGGCATGAAGTGATTCTGTCAATATGGGGGAAGTTAAAATCATCCGTCACAACAACCATGCCGTTTTTACATCTTTCCAAAATCTGTCGACATATTCTCTCCTCTATTTTCTGCTGGCTGTTGGGAGGCCTGTAGTATACCCCGAGTAGCCAAGCAGGAGGCTGGAAGAACACAGCAACCAGGCAGCATCAGGTGGTGGAGAAGTTGACGTTTCAGGTGGAACCTTCCTTCGGGACTAGGGGTGGGTGTTAGGGGAGCTGCAGATCACTGAATGCACATCTAAGAGAGGCAGAGAACTTCCTCAAAGTGGGTATCCTTTGAAGAGACTTCGCAGTGGTACAAACTTGGTTAGAGACAAAAAAACTGCAGATGCTGGAATCCAAGGTAGATAAACAGGAGGTCGGAAGAACTCAGCATCAGGAGGTGGAGAAGTCTGTTTTGGGTGTAACCCTCCTTCAAGACTGGGGGTAGGTGTAAGGGGAGCTGCGATCACTGAGTGCATGTCTGAGGGAGGCAGAGAACCCAGCATTGTGGTTTCACCTTTCCTGTTCCTGAGTTCTACCTAATATTGTCTCATTGCATGAGTCCTTTGTTATCCTCCCTCAGTATAGCTAAGAGATACTCCTTTACCAGGAATGCAACTCCCCATCCCTTTTCCACAACAATGATGACTGTTGTTAGATCCTGTATTTTCAAAGTGTCACTCATTTGAATAGAATTCAATACTACAAGATTTCATTATTGTTAACTTATTTGATGTGAAGGATTCAAAAATTTTCTTTCCTCGTAGACCAGATCTGTTGTTTGTTTTGATGCACCCAGTATACAGTGACTTGCTATCCTTTTAACCAGCTTTAATTTCAAAGTAGGTTTAATCACAGTATTATTTGCAGTGTGGTGAACATATCAAAAGGGGCAGTGGGGACAATGGTTTAAAAGCATTATCAGCAATTTTCATTGGTGGTCCCTGGCAGACAAGGAGAACTCTTTCACACTGAGTGAGAATATAGGTGATTGTTCAGACTGATCTGGCTTCCGCAGGTTATGTTACACTTGGGGCAGAAGGTGGTTGTGGGAAGGGATGGGTGGGGCTTTGATGTGGCAGTGTGCTCCTTACGCTGTTTTTGTCTGGCTGCCGCTTTTTTCCAATCTCAAGGTGCTTAATGCCTTCCCGGATGGCTCCTCCTCCACTTTGGACGGTCTTGAGTCAATGGTTCCCAGGTGTCTGTGAGAATACTGCACTTCATCAGTGAAGTCTTGAGGGTACGCCTGAAGTGCTTCCTCTGGTCTCCTGGGGCTTGCCTGCTGTTTCAGAGCTGGAAGTAGAGCACCTGCTTAGGGAGTCTTGTGTTGGTCACATGGGTGACATGCCTGACCCAATGCAGCCAATCAAGAGTGGTCAGTGCCTCAATGCTGGGGATGTCAGCCTGGTCGAGAATGCTGGTGTTACTTTGACTTTGTTGCCAGCGCATTTTGTAGGATCTTGCGTTGGCAGCATTAGTGGTACTGCTCCAGCGCCTTGAGATATCTGCTGTAGAATGTCCATGTTTCAAAGCCATATAAGATGGGAAGGAACCACAACAGCGTTTGTAAATCATTAGGTTCATGTCTGATCTGATCTGTTTGCTTTTGAACACCCTACACTAGCACACTGGAGGCAGTGCTGGAGCAGGAGCATCCAATAGCCACTGACATTGTCCCAGAAGACACTTATTGTGGTGATTTGGACAGTGATATGCTCGTGGTAGGAAGGAATGTGGTAATGCATGAAAGCAGACTTCGCAATCTCAAAGGAGGTGGTCAGTTGGTGGCCATACTGAACACTGACAGTTTTTTTAAAAACAGGGGACATAGCTGCAGAATATCACTGTAACCATTTCTGCTGGGACAGCAACTGTTTACAATAATATATTAGTGACTCGGAGGAAGGAAGTGAAAGTACTGCAGCCAAATTTGAACATAACACAAAAATAGGTGGAAAGGCAAATTGCAGGAGAGATACAAATAGTTTATCGAGACAGTCTCGAGGCAGTCTGGTGGCTCAGCGGTTGACACTGCTGTCTCATAGCACCAGGGACCTGGATTCAGTTTCACTCCTCTGGGTGCTCTGGTTTCCTCCCATAGTCCATATACATGCAGGTTAGGTGGATTGGCTATGCTAAGTTGCCCATAGTGGAGACAGTGAGGTCTGCATATGCTGGAGTGTGTTGCTGGAAAAGCATAGCCGAAGCCCTCCTTCAGGAAACATCAATTTTCCTGCTCCACTAATGCTGCCTGACCTACTGTGCTTTTCTAGCAATACACTCTCAACACTAAATTGCCCATAGTGTCCATGGATGTGCAGGCTTGGTGGATTGTGCAGGCTTGTGCAGGGGGTGAGTCTGGGTGGGATGTTGTTCGGAGAACCAGTGTGGAATTGGCTGAATAGCAAGTTTGCGCACTAGGGATTCTGTATTGATAGGTTAAAGTAAGTGGGCAAAACGTTTGCAAATGGAGTAAAGGTGGGGAAAAAAATAGTTATTCATTTTGGAAGGGAGAGAAAAAAACAGAATATTATTTAAATTGAAAAAAACTGTAGAAAGTTTGGGGTATTTGTGTACGAAACATAGAAAGCTAACACACAGATACAGCAGATAACCAGAAGGCTAATGGAGTGTTGGCCCTTATTTCAAGGAGGTTGGAGTATGAGTAGGGAAATCTTGCTGCAACTCTGCAGGTGCTCGTGAGACCATATCTGGAGTACTGTGAGCAGTTTAATTCCTTTATTTTAGGAAATATATTATTTCATTAGGATAGCTCAGAGGAAATTCACTAGGATGTTCCATGGTATGGAGGAATTGTCTTATGAGCAAAAGCTCAACAGGTTGGGACTCTGCTCACTGAAGTTAAGAAGAATGAGTTGGTCTCTTTGAACTCATAGAATTCTCAAGGGGCTTGACTGGGTTAGTGCTGAGAAGGTTTTTCCCCTCAGAACCAGAGGGCATTGCCTTAGAATAAAGGGGCGTCAGTTTAAGACTGAGGTGAGGAGGAATTTCTACTCTGGGTCAAATGTATGAACTGTGGGCGCAGAGGGTTTGTGTTTATTTAAGGCTGCGATTGATTCATGATAAGGGGAATAAAGGGTGTCGCAAAGCTAGTCCTTTTTTTTAAAAATGCTGTTCCTTGGCTCAAGGAGACTTTGTCCTTGATCCTTCTCAGAGGGGCAATAAACCGGGCGGGGCTCTGATCAGTCTGGTTTGGCACACAGATGAAAGGAATTTTGAGAGGCCTTTTGTTTATATGTAAACAGGTGAGATTTCAGGCCAAAGTGGTCCTGTTCTAGAAGTGACTTATACAATGAAAGGAGAGTGGTCAGCTCTCTAGTTGAGATGAGCAATTTTAATTCAGTCTTGAACTGGGAAGTGTGTAAACTCTCTCTTTTCTGACCTTCAACTTCAACCTGTAAGCATGTGTTCCATTTATACTGGTTTTTAAAGGGAGTTTGCTTATTGTTTATATTTGCAACAGCATAATTAAGTCTAGTTGGATAGGTTGAGTTCTGTAGGGGTTCTTTATGCTGTTCTTTGTTTCATTGTGCGTAATTTTGTAAATTTTTTTCTGTTTTCAAATCTAGTAGTCAACCTCGCTATCTTGGTAATTTTCACTGTATGTTTACCGAAACAAATATGGTCTGGGGCTGCCTGCTTAAGAATGTTTTGAGTGGTTCTGGCCTAGTTCATAACAAGAGTTATGGGGATAAGGTAAGAAAATAGACATGAGCAATGTCAGATCAGCCATGATCTACTGAATGGTGGAGCAGGCTCAAGGGGCTGAACAGCTGACTGTTCCTTTTTTTTTTATGGTGTTAGGGACTTAATACAAAGCAAATAACATATTTTGCAAATGGCCATAAACACACTAATCTACGGCATGATAAAATCACAGAGGAAAGCTGAACAAATTTACTTGCCTTTGTCTTGTTCAGTAAATGGAACACTGCCCAGGGAAGCATGTGGTATTAGCAAATTCAGGAGAGTGTTATTTTTGGTTTTAAAAAAATGCTGTTTAAAGGGGTGCAAGGGAAGGTAAGGTATAAAAACTCATTTCGACATGTTCTTGCATTACTATGTCTGCCTTTGTCAGCTACAAGAACATACAATGTAGTTTCATATGCAAACACACTTCCATAAATGAAAACCTGGTTTTCATAGTGACTTCTAGGAATGTGTTGGCATTTTCCTGCCTTCTCTATCATCGAACATATCTGACTCTTGTGAGCATCCTGAGGGCTCTCCTCTGCCAGTCATTGGAAATCCTATTGATGGAGGAACCCATTCCTGAGCAGTAGCTTCCTGATGACAGCCAGAATTCCCCCAGGAAGAGGTATCTATGCTGTGCTGTCTAAGTGAGGATGATAGCCAAGTGGTATTGTCACTAGACTATCACTCTAGAGACTTGGGTAAAGTTTGGGATCTGGATTTGAAACCCAGCAAAACTAATGTAATAAAAGATATTTTTAAAATTAAAAGTCTAATGATGACCATGGAGCCATTAAAAGCAAACCTGGTTCACAGATGTCATTTAGGGGGGTAAAACGGCCTTTTTAAATCTGGTCAACATGTGACTCCAAATCCACACAAATGTGCTCTCTGCAATGGCCGACAAGCACTCAGTTATATCCAAGGGTAATTAGAGATGGACAATAAATGCTGATCAGTCAGTGTTGTCCATATCCTGTGAGCGAATTTAAGAAAAAAATTCAATTGTAAACTACAAGGCTTTACGTTGAACATCTGGTTTAGAGCAGAGGAATTATGCAATGGAAAGTGTATGGATGTAAGAATAAAATACTCGAACAGTATGTAAAAGTGGCTGATCAACTGAAGTACTAGCCATGGAGCCATTTTTAAATAAGACGGGGGAACTTCATTGTTGTATATGATTGAGAGGGGTCACAGTTATTTATAGTATATATTAATGATTTGAATGATGAAGGTGAATGTGTGAAAGCCAAATTTGGATGACACAAAAATATGTGTGAAGGCACATGATGAGGATCGGAGTCTGCGGCACGGTGGCACAGAGGTTAGCACTGCTGCCTCACAGCGCCAGAGACCCGGGTTCAATTCCCGCCTCAGGCGACTGACTGTGTGGAGTTTGCACGTTCTCCCTGTGTCTGCGTGGGTTTCCTCCGGGTGCTCCAATTTCTTCCCACAGTCCAAAGATGTGCAGGTTAGGTGAATTGGCCATGCTAAAATTGCCCGTAGTGTTAGGTAAGGGGTAAATGTAGGGGTATGGGTGGGTTGCGCTTCGGCGGGTCGGTGTGGACTTGCTGGGCCGAAGGGCCTGTTTCCACACTGTAATGTAATGTAATCTAATCTAATCAAATTGTAATCTGCAGAGGAATACTGTATAGAGTGGACAGATTAAGAGAATGAGCCAAATCTTGGCAGATGGAACATAAAATGAAAAAAGGTGATGTTATGCACTTTGACAAGAATAATAGATGAGCTGAATATTATTTAAATTGGGGAAATAGTACAGAAAGCTACAGAACTGAGGAATTTGGGTGTTCTTAACAATGAATCATAAAAAGTTAATGTCTAACTTCATTGGATAATAGGAAAAGCAAATGGAATGTTGGCCTTTATTTCAATGAAAATGGAATATAAAAGTAAGGAGGTTTTGCTAGAAATATACAATGCACTAGTCAGACCGCAGCTGGAATGCACCAGCTATCTTTTTTGTTAATTGCCCTTCGGCCTTTTTTAATCTTTCTCCATCAATCTTAAAAATATTTAAATTTTGAACTCTCCACCTTATGCAAATACCTTTGCTATTCATCTTTTCTGTACCCCTCATGATTTTATAAACCTCCATAACCTCTCAACTTCCTACCCTCCACTAAGAGAAGTCTCAGCCTGTACAGTCTATTTTTATAACTCAAACTCGCCATTCCCAGCAGCATTCTGGTAATTCTTTTCAGAACCCCCTCCAGTTTAGTAATATCCTCTGTATAACAGGGCAACCAGAACTAGACGCAGTACTCCAAAAGAGGCCTCACCAATATCCTGTACAATCTCAGCATGATGTCTGCTCCAACCACAATATAGGAGTTCAATGAATGTAAGTGTGCAAAATGTCGTCTTAACCACAGTGTCCACCTGTGAACCAAATTTCGAAGAATTATTGTGACAGTGCTGTGGCATTAAGAGGTATGTTTTGTTGTGTTTTCCTTGAGAGAGAGATTGGAGGACAGGCGTTGTGCATTCTGAGAAGATAAATAACTTGAGACCTTGGGATTATTTTAAAAAAGGAACAATAGAAGCAGCATGAGTGGGTGTGGGTCAAGCTCTCACAAATCAAAGATTTTTAGTTAGCTTTCAGCAGTTGCTGTTGGAGTCGTGAAGAACTGAAAGCTGTTTCTCCCTTTCTCAATTACAGCCAAATGTTGTGGGTTCTCTTCCTAGTCAGTTTTCCTGAATTTACCCTTTTGCCAAGGGTGGGATTATTGGGATGTTACTATATTGGAACAGTTAATCAGTAATAGTTACTGTATCAGTTATTCTGTTAAGCTTTCCAATAGTTAAGTTTCCAAATTCCTCTCTCTTTTGTTGTGTTTTATCTGTCGTGTTTGAATAAATCAAATTTTTACCATTCGACCCATCAAGTCCACACCAACCCTCTGAAAAGCATCCTATCCAGACTCCATCTCTCTCCGCCCACCCCTGTAACCCTGCATTTCCCATTGCTAAGCAACGTATCCTGCACATCCCTCGACACTATGGGCAATTTAGCATGGCCAGTCCACCTAACCTGCACATCTTTGGACTATGGGAAGAAACAGGAGCACCCAGAGGAAATGCATACATTAACAGGGAGAATGTACGTGTAGAGTTTGCGCAGTCGTCTGAGGGTAGAATTGAACCCAGGTCTCGTGCTGAGAGACAGTAGTGCTAACCATTGAGCCACTCTGCTGCTGACAATTGGTATTGCTCAATTTAAGTTTCGGACTTGATGAATTGAGTTTCAACTTGTCATTGTGATTTACTGAGGATTATATTGCCAGTGCAGTATCATAACTAGTAGGCTACTGAAATGTAAGTTGGTCATTGAGTTATACAGACCTGCAGACCTAATTACTACCTAGATTGACACCAGAGAGCATTAATTTTTTTTATCGAATAAAGATGCATCTTAACAGGCATTACTTGTTAATTTTTCAGTAGCCATGTGGTGGAAAAAAATATAATAAAGTCTTTCCACTGTGTCACCCTGTATAACACACTCAAAAATACAACACCATGGATGATTTGGGGCAAATGTAAACGTTACTCTTGAGTCTCTTGTGTGCAGTGGTGGTATGGAGGAGGTAGAATCTTAAGCACTTTTGAGGTCCTCTTAGTCGTAGAATCTCTACCTCTGGACTGGGAGGCCTGTATTCAAGTACCATCTGCTCCAGAGGTGTGTAATAACATCCCCGAACTGATTGGTTAGAAAAATAGGCATGTGCAGTGGGTGAGGGCTCTTGAGCTGCTCCAGAGATGTGTCATAACAATTCCGAACAGCTTCTTTGTAAAAATAGGTTAATGAACAAAAACACTGCTAATTGCAACCATGAAGTATGTTGCCCTGTGCTTTTTATAGGGATTGTCAAATGTACGCGTCACACTTGTGCTCGTCTTGCGTTTGGATCTATTTTATTAAACAAACTATTGGCAACAGCCCCACAATATCATCCGATTAGATCCTCCTTGTCTGAATGTGGTATTTGAAGACTGCAGCTTCCACACACTGGCAAAAATCTGCTCACAGAACAGGAAATCTCAAGTTTCTTTCACCATGGATTTGTCAGATTATAAATATGCTTCCCCTTGAGCTTTGTTCTGTTTTAACCATACAAACCTGTTTATGAATAGGAAACAAACTGCAGTTTTTGCATTCCAGTCTCTATGGGGTGATTGGTTCATTTCTTTTGATTCTTGCTCCCGTCAGGTTGGATTGAACATAACTTTTTCTTCTTTCATTCATGAGATGTTGCCCTTGATGGCTCGGCCTGCATTTATTGCTACATCTCATTGCCCTAAAGAAAGTGGTGATGAGTTGTTGTCTTGTACCACTGCAGTGTTGGTAGTTTAGGATGCCCATAGTGCGGCTTGAAGGGAGTTTGAGGATTTTGACCCAGTGACACTGAAAGAGTGGCAATTATAGTTCCAAAGTCAGGATGGTGAGAGGCTTGGAGGGGAGCTTGCAGGTGGTTGTCCACTCATGTACCTTCTGTCCTTGTCCTAGGTTGTGAAGGTTGCAGTGTTGGAAAGTGCTATTAGAGGACCCTTGGTGAATTGTTACAATGAACTTTGTAAACCTTGCACACATTGCTGTGGTGGTGGTGAAGAGAGAGAATGTTGAAGGTATTGGATGTGATACCATACAAGCTAGCTGTTTTGTCCTGGAGCATAGAATTATAGAATCCCTATAGGGCAGAAACAGACCATTCAGCCTGTCACGTTTCTTTGGACTTTGGGAGGAAACTGGATCACCTGGAGGAAATGCAGACATAGGGAGAATATACAAACTGCACACAGATCACCATCTGAGGCTGGAATTGAACCTGGGTCCCTGGCTCCGTGAGGCAACAGTCCTAACCTGGAGTCAAGCTTGAGTGTTATTGGTACTTCACTCTTTCAGGCAAATGGAGAATATTCCATTACACTCCTGACTTGAGTCTTGTAGTTGATGGGCAGGCTTTAAGAGTTGGGAGATGAGTTATTTGCTGCAAGATTTCTACTTTCTGACTTGTTCTTGTAGCCACAGTATTTTGATGTATTTAGTTCAGTTTCTGGTCATTGGTAAACCCCAGGATGTTTGTGGAGGAGTTCAGCAATGGTAATGCCATTGAATGTCAAGGGATGTTGTTTATATATTTGTTTGGAAATTGTCTTTGTTAGAACTTGTGTGTGGTGCAAATATTACTTGGCAATATTGGAATCCTGCTTGCAATTCTGGTCTCCCTGCTACAGAAAAGATCTTGTAAGGCTTGATAGGGTTCAGAAAAGAATAATAAGGATGTTCACAGGATTGGAGAGGCTGAATAGGCTGGGCTATTTCCCTGGAATGTTGGTGGGTGAGGGGTGACTTTAGAGGATTTTAAAATCATGAGCATGGAAGGGTGAGAGAAAAGATCTTTTCCTGGGGAGTCCAAAACTAGAGGGCATAGGTTTAAGTTGAGAGGGGAAAGATTTAAAAGGGACCTAAGGGGCACTTTATACACGCACCACTGCATGAAAGGAATGAGCTGCCAGAGGAAGCGGTGGAGGCTGGTATGATTATAACATATAGAAGGCATTTGGATTGGTATACGAATAGGAAGGATTTGGGTCAGATGCTGGCAAACGGGACTATATTTATTTCGGGTATCTGGTCAGCATGAATGAGATGGACTGAAAGGTCTGTTTCCATGCTGTATATCTCTGTATGACTGACAATTATCGGCCTAAGTCTGGATGTTGTCCATGTCTTACTGCATGTGGACATCAACTGCTTCAGTAATTGAGTGGTTGTGATAGGTGTTGAAAATTGTGCCATCATCAGCTGATTGAGGGAATATTAAGCTTGTTGGATGTTTCAGTTGTGAGCTGTATATTTTGGTAGTTAGGATAAATGTTTCCATCAATGTTTTTTATGGAAGTATAAAGGTTAGTGAACCAAGTTACTTATAACACAAGTTATTCACTCACATTGCAGTGCAACACCACTGTTGATTTTATGGTGTGATGACTGATTTGTGGATACTGACAGGTTGCATTGGACAAACAGGTAGATATGTTTTCTGAAAAACAGATTTGTTGAATTTGTAAAAGTAAATACATACACTTTAAGTTTGACTTTGCAATATTGATAGACTAATAATATGATGTGAATCTTGAAAATCCCCAAATGTTTATGCATTTTGTTTTATTCTCAGTTCAGTTGCTACCAGTAATTAATCTGGGTTTTTAAGTTATTCTGTGTGGTTGCTATGGGGCAAAGTTTCTACTGGCTGTACAGTCATTATATGAGTATAATTCGGAGTTGCGCAATGGGGACTCTACAATCTCCATTGTAGCATTCTCTGAAGGAATTGTCCCGAAATTGAATTTTCTGTATGGCAGTTTCACTGCACCGAAATCTGATGAAAGACTCCATAACAATCAGACTTCAGATAGTTCCAACAAAATTAAGTAATGTAGTTACTCAGAAAAAGTTAGACTATTACATATGTTCGCTCCACACAAATGCTGGGCAATGATACATCTCCAATAAGAGACAATCTAGCTACTGCCCAATGACATTTAGTGGCATCACCATTTCTGAAATACCAGTTTTTGCATCCAGAGCTTTACTATTGACCAGAAACTTAACGGAACCTGAACAATAAATATATAATGCCAACAAAAGCAGATTAGAAGCGAGGAATACTATAGCAAGTAACTCTCCTCCTGACTCCCCACAGCCTGTCCACCATTTAGAAGACATCGATTAAGATTAGATTAGATTAGATTACTTAGTGTGGAAACAGGTCCTTCGGCCCAACAAGTCCACACTGACCTGCCGAAGCGCAGCCCACCCAGACCCATTCCCGTACATTTACCCCTTCGCCTAACACTATGGCCAATTTAGTGTGGCCAATTCCCCCAACCTGCACACTTTTTTTGGACTGTGGAAGGAAACCGGAGCACCCGGAGGAAACCCATGCAGGCATGGGGAGAATTTGCAAACTCCACACAGTCAATTGCCTGAGGGGGGAATTGAACCCAGGTCTCTGGCTCTGTGAGGTAGCAGTGCTAGCCACTTTGCCGCCCACGGTGATGGAATGTTTCTCGTTTGCCTGATGCATGCTTCTCCAAGAAGCTTGACACCATTCAGGACAAAGCTGCCCACTTGATTGACACCATTATCTGCTCCCTCCATCATTGACGCTCAGTAGCAGGCGTGTGTGCTACTTACAAGATGCAATGCAGAAATTCACCACAGAAACTTAGACAGTACCTTCCAAATCCACGACCATTTATGTCTAGAAGTAAAAGGTCAGCAGATACATGGGAACGCCACCATATGCAAGTTCCCTTCCAAGCCACTCCTCATCCTTTTTTGGAAATATATTAACTTGCTGACAACCCTTCTGTGATTCCCTTCTGAAGCTGCCATCTCTGTCCAGATCATCTTCCGCCATCAGACCTGACCCTCTGGGAACCCCACCCAATTGGACTCAATCCAATTTCCCTCCTCCTCCTGTAGTTCAATTTTCACCTGTTTAAAGTGGATGGATGGATACAGCCAAGCAAATAATGACTTTCAGAATTCCAGACCATGGACCTATGCAACCTTCGGTATAATAATGAAAAAAATTTGGTTTGTACAAGAAAGTTGAATGAGGAACTTCCTAAGCTTATCAATTTGGCTCAGGTCATTTGAGATGTAAGCAATAGAGAGACTATTTAAACACTCCACCGATGGTGACTGAAATTTCCTGATCGGATACTTGCACGTGCCAGCAAAAGGGCCCTGCCACCTCATCCAGTCATTGTGCTTACTAAGCATTTTGCATAATGTTGATGTCATGTGGTGCCTCCTTTCTGGCATCACTTTTGAAGAAGGACTGAGGCCAGTGACCAATATGTGACAAAGACTGAGCAAGTTGGCTGATTTTAGAGTCATGGAGTCATTGAGATGTACAGCATGGAAACAGACTCTTCGGTGCAACTCGTCCATGCTGACCAGATATCTTGTTTTGCTATTTTATCTGCAAGTGTATCAGTAGAAATGATTCATTAAATTTAAATTTTGCTGTATTTGAGTAAATTAGCATGTATTAAATAGTATCGTAAGAAATTGTTAATGGCAAGGTGAATCTCTAACGTAAAGCAAAAGTTAAGTTTGCAGTCGTTTGTATTTTGTTTATTGAAGTAATTCTGAAGCTGATGCAACAATGTCACAATGTTCATACATAGGTTTGCATAACCATCTGCTCTATAAATTTGAAGTTTTTTTACAAGGGAACAGCGACTTCAAAAATCTGTTTTACAAACAGCTCCTTTGGTGCAAATTCCTCCTTCCTCTTGTCTGACCTAATGTGTGTGTATTGTTGATTTATTTAGACTTAAATAACGAGAGTTGCAAGTCACGAATGCTACCTGCACAACTATATTATATTGACTGCAAAATCTTTTAAATACACTATTTGTGACATGTCCAATTCCAATAAATCTGGTTTTGAGATCTGGAGTGCACTTAGGATTTATATTTATGATTTTGAAGTGTATTTGCTAACATTGCTATGCCATGGTAGTGTGTGATGTGGGCATGGTCAGTTTTGAGTTTAAATTAATTGACTTAATGAAAGAGAATATCTGTAGACACAAGGTTTTGTTTTTGCAGATATCCTTGGACTGATGTTTCGAATAGATGTTCTTTGGCTTCGAGCTGTAACCGAAAGGCTTAAACATAACAGTGACTGCTTTAAAGCAGTTCATTGCATACCTAGCTCTGCATGACATTGAGGAGATGTGATGAGGCAAGTTTGCCTTTCTGTTCCTTTTTCTCCATTTTTGCTTTATTTTCTTGTTTCTTTCCTTTTGTTTTTCCTTTTCTCCCCATTTCTCACTTATTTTCCATTTGCACACTTGTCTACCCATTTGCCTTCCATCCCTCCTTTTGTCTAACAATCTTTCTGGCTCATCTTTAAATTCAGAATTGCATGCATTCCATAGTTTCTTTTCTTTGCGTGTAATATTGTAATAATTTTTATTTCCTTAGACTTTACATTTGATTGAAATTATTGGGTTTTTGGACCTTGTTTCTTAGTCATGCTGATAAAGCACTTTTTCTCTTGCTTGGGTTTTCAAAAACCGTAAATATTTAAAGACCTTTTTATAAACAGTTTAACGATAAGACATAATTACTGAGATTTTGTATATTTTTTGTAACTGCAAGAATTCAGGTAGAAGAATGTAGAGTATGTTGTTTGTGAATTTATTAAGGTGTAAGAAGGACTAAATGGTTCACTTCATCCAAGAAAAGAAGTTATAGATTTAAGCTTCATATCACTGCATCACTTGTAGTGGAAGTTAAACATCAGTAATCCATTGATTGGGCCAACAAATTAGGTAACACAAGAGTGAGCAGTGTTTGGATATTATGTGTACACACTGTCTCAATAAATACTAAAGATTGCATGGTATCAAAACAAAGGCCAGATTATTTACAAGCACCCAGATGCACCTATTGTTATTTCAGTCAGATTATAGTGGTAACACAGCTAATTTCAAGCTAAATAAAGAGGAACATTACCTGAGTGTGCTGACTTCAGCCAAAAGCAGTGTAAAAGGCTATTGAACAAGTTCCAAAAGAGAGACAGACTTGCGTCCGCATTGGGCCCTTCATGGGTACAGGAATTTTCAAGTGCTTTATAGTTATTGAAGTGTAGCCATTGTTTTAATGCAGGAAACATTAAACAGACTCCCACGTGCAGCAATTTCATATTGAACAGGCAGCTGGTTTTTGTAATCTGACTGAGTTATCATCATTGGGCAAACTGAGGACTGATCCCCTGTGCTACTTAGTCTATGGTGGTGGGATCATTTATATCAACTTGAGAGGGAACATGGAGCCTCTGTCCAGGATGTACAGGCCTCCTGGATTTTTCAGGACAGCTCTGTATTGTATGGCTGTGACCTAGATTGGATCCTGGATGATGTTTGTCCTGTAATTTGTTCTTTATGCATATTCAATACAACTTTGATCATGCACACTACTTGCTTCCCTCTCCTCAATACTCATTTAATGAAAAGTGTTACTTAATTTCTTGCCCAAGAATATGTCATCCTACCTTGATTTAACATCTCATTTGAAAGTTGGAACCGCATGTTTTATGCTTCACTCCCTCATGATGGCCGTAGTCAATCCCCCTTGATTTTTATCTTCAAGTCCTGCTGTGGACCTTAAACTCCATTTTCTGACTTCAAGGTGAGATTAGTACCAACTGAGTTGCTTCCATGTGTGTAAAAGATTTACCAATGAAAGATGTTTGATTTCTAACTATTCTTGAAACTATAAATCCTTTTGTCTTGATCCAGTATGTCATAAACCTTAAATGCTTCTACAATGAACACCTGAAAGACCTAAATCTCAACTAATTAAATATGGACATTACCTTTGTTCCAGGGAACACTCTCATCACTTTGTGTGTTAGCTTATCAATAACAGTTGTCTCTCTGTTCCACCGTGGACAAACCAAATATGATTAACGTGATCAGAATGTTCATTATCTTTCCTCCATTATCTTGGTTTCCCTTAGCCAAACTAGGCTGTTGAATCTTGATTCCAAACAATGATACAAAATGCATCACTAACAAACTATCCTTCATTTGAAAGAAGCATTTTGGAAGTCACCTGATAAGTCATTTTGTTATCTACTTTTAAACCCAGCAGAAGTCGCTTGCGAAGAGACAGAATGTCACCAAAAGCCATCAAACAATCTACAAGTCATCTGAGCAGCAAAGGTCATAATACCTTGTGGGAGCTATTACCAGAGAGAATGAACCCCATTCCATGTTTTCCAATGTCAAATTCACCTGAGAACTCACCTTCTGGAAATTTGTGTTAAAGAAAGTTTGCAGCTTATTGATAATCCTTTTTCTTTACAAGACTTTAACTTCTCGTTTAAAGTGTTACTTTCATCTAGTCTCAAATTTCAAAAAATAAATTGAGGAGACTGCCTCAAAAACAACCATAAAGGGGTTTATAAGTTGCAGCTATATTTTACTCATCTGAACCTAACAATTGTGTAAAATCAGTGAGATATTGCATTAAAATCTGCGTCTGGTGTGCCTGATGAAGAGTTTACGCCCGAAAAATCAACTTTCCTGCTCCTCAGATGCTGCCTGACCTGCTGTGCTTTTCCAGCATGACATTCTTGACTCTGATCGCCAGCATCTGCGGTCCTCACTTTCTCCCAAAAGTAAATAACCCTCATTTTTAAAGCTTTCATAAAGCTTGTTATTTAATGGGAAAGCACTCTGGGCAAGAACCGTCACACCCACAAATACTGATCAGTGGTAATAAAAAGGAATCCAATAATGCAAGTATCCTCCTCTAGATGCTTTATTTCTGATTAAAGAAAAGTACTGAGGTAATCATTTTTGTATTAAAGGTAGTTGATACTTTTAGTAACTAATTATGAAGATAATCAGTGAAGTCTGAATACTGTGTAGTCATTGTGGACAGATAAGTTAGTAGCTTTACACAAAACAATAAAAGTGTTAACATTTTTGCTACCTTAGTTTCTTTACCAGTCACCTTGTCTGTTTCTATCTTGAAGTTTCTCAGTCAGCAACTTATTCTTAAAAAAATCACAAAGGAAATGTAAAGATTATTGTCATCAAATACTTGCACATTTTTATTCTATTCAAGTAGTGGTCCCTGTGATGGTATTCTATGCAGTTGAAATTATTTTTATGTTGTTATGTCAGAACTGTGGTTTTAGAAGAAGTTGAATAAATTGGAACAGTAACAAATGTTCCACAGTGTAATCCATGTTATTTGTGGTACAAACTGCTCGTAGAGAGGGAGTTTGGAATTGTAATTGTGGGTGACCAATATTCCTTCAAATATTGTCCAATTAGTATTCTCAGTTCAATAAAAGTGTGTTGTTATGTAATATGTAAGAAAATTTACAAGCCTGCCATATGCAATAAATACAAATGACAAATAAGAATGCTGTTACTGTTAGGTTGTTTGATCTGAACTAGTCAAAAGTTGTTTACTATTATTTATACTAGAATTTATTATTTAATAAATCTAGTGAGAATCAACCCAAGGGGGAAAAGAAAACAGTACTGCAAAGCAAATTGTGCGTTCTTGATTCTGTCATAAACATTTTCCAGCATAGTCAAAATGAAACCTGTGACCAGATTTAGAGAAAGTTATCACTTCTTTTGTTTTAAATCTACAAGACAGAAGCAGGTAATTTTGCCCACATGCTCAGTGGACGTTTTACTTGTCACGAAAGCTCTATCCCATCTGACATCATCTCATCCTTTTTAAGTATGTCCCTCTAATCTTCGTGCTTACCTTAAAGGCATCTATGCAATTCATCTCAGCTACTCCCCGTGATGGTCAGCACCACAACCTATGATTAGAATTGTGGTATGATTGCAGCACAGTTTTTATGCTGCTTTTCTGCAAGAAGAAATTACCTAATCCACTCTTCTATCCTTCTCTCATGACTGTGCAAATATTTTCTCAACAGATGCTTATACAACTTGCCTTTTGAAACCTCAGTGTTGTGTCCAACACACACAGACGCACACACACACAGATGCGCGCAGACACACGCAGACACGCACTCTCATGCTCAGACACACACACACACACACACACTCTCTCTCTCTCATGCTCAGACACACAGACACTGGTGCACTTACAGATACTGACAGGTGCACACAATGCATTCCAGATCCAAGCCACATTTTCAACCATTTGCAGTGTCTGTCTGATTAGTACAATGTGATGAATAGAGTTCTGTAAGTGTCTGTGCTGTGGCTTTGATGTTTTACAATTTGAATCAATGACTTGGTTGAGGGGAGTGAAGGCATGATAGCAAACTTTACAGACAATGCAGATAGTGAGGAAAGTGTGGTCTGAACAAGATGTAAAGGAATTGCAGACAAGTAGAGGTCGAGAAAATGGACTAAAATCTGGCAGATGATGCATGATGTGGGAAAATATGAATTTGTTCACTTTTAGTGATAATGTGAAAGAAAACTGACTTAAATGGAAAACAATTAACAGAATTCCAAGGTGCAGAGGGGTCTAGGTGTTCTATGTGCGAAGTCACAAAGTTATTATGCAAATGAAACAAAAACAAAAATTGGTTGAGAAATTCAGCATTCTGAAGCAGGATAGCTGGACCTGAAACATTAACTTTGCGTTAATCCACATTCTCTCCTCCAATGCTGTCAGATCTGCCGAGTTTTTCCAGCAATCTATGTTTTTGTTTTGGGTTTCCTGCATCCACATGTGTTTTAGTTTTTTTTAGTTATGTAGATAAAACAGAAATAAAGAAGGTTAGTGGGGTGCTCTGCTTTATAAGGGGAAATGAATGCAAAAGTAATGGTGTTACACTTCAGTTTTCAGGGTATTATTTCAGATCTGTTTTAGGAATTTTATTTAAGGGAGGTTGTAAACACATTGAAGGCAGTTTAAAGTGGTTTGCAAGATTGAATCCAGGAGGAAGGTTTAACAGGCTGGCTTGTTTTCACGAAAGTTCACAAGAGTGAGGGATGACTTAACTGAAGTGTATAAAATTCTGAGTGGTCTTGCCAAGGTAGATGTTGAAAGGATGTTTTGTGGGTCAGTCCAGAATGTTAGGCTTCTGCTTTATAATTAGAGGTTGCTCTTTCAGGATAGAGATGAGTTTTTTTTATCCTGAGGATTGACTTTGGAAATTTCAGTCTGAAAATGTTATAAGGCAGGCGGATAGGTACTTGTCAGGTAAAGGAATTGTGGGTTAGTGGGGCTCGATGGGAATGTGGAATTAGAAATACAAACAAATCAGCCACAAACTTGTTGAATGGCAGAGCAGGCTCAAGGGCTATTTTACTCTTGTTTTTATGTTTATGTGTTCTTTTGCTCACCACCTTCAATGTTTTCTGGTTCTTAACTATTCCTATTGATGGAAGCGTTTTGATCTTGTCCTGGTCCTCGTGATTTTGAACACCACTTTCTAAGCTTGGCTAAAGACACTGATTTTAAAGAACATCTTAAAGAAGAAAGTGAGTGAGCAAGGCAGAGAGTTGAAAGAGGAAATTCCAGGATGTTTAACGAGAATCAATAAGAAAATTCTAGCCATACCTTAGAGGTGAACAAAATTCCTTAAACAGGAGCCAGTAGACAGATGAGTGAAAATGCTGGAGAAATGTGGCGAGTGGAATAGAGTTAATGTGTGTCTGATATAACTTCAGAATTCTTCGTCAACATAAATGATCCACTAAAACTCAGTGCATGCTTGAGGCACGGCATCTTGTCATCTGATCAGGCATTTTTCACACATTTCTGGATTCTGTTAAGTTTAGCAATTACTGACCATAAATCCCAGTTTGCTTTTATTTTGTGGTATGCCAATCTGAACCTTGGTTTTTCATGTTTTTGCTTTTGCTGTGCATTAATCTGCTTTTTTTACAGGCACAGTTGGGCCGAATGGCCTATTTCTGTGCTATAAATTCAAAGCAATAATTTCCAGAAACAGTTGATATATGGACTTAATGCAAAGTTTTTTTTGCTTTGATTTTTTAAAAAAAGGAACAGTAATTAGAAATGTGTATTATGATTAAAGCAATAGATAAAGGGAATTTGCGGAAGATATTTTTAGAATTTGAGAATTGGATGCTAAGACTGAAAGTTCGTCTTTTTACTTGCCACTGTTAGACTTTGCAGTCAAGTTGCAGTCCATATATTTTTCTGTAGTGATTGAGTTTGGAGCTGGAGGAGTTTGCCAGCTGTGTCATATCATGGTAGTAAATCACTGAGGAAGTGATCTTTAAAAAATTATTGATTCTTTCTCTCTCCACCCACCAGCACCAACTTAAAAAAAATACAAATTCTATAGGAAGGTCAGAAAGTGGGGTGAAAGAGGAGGAGTGTGGTGCTTTGGATAAGGGGTAGTATTACTGTTGTACTTGAGGATATTCTGGGAATACATCCAGCAAAATTATTTGGGTGGAACTGAGAAATAAGAAAGGAATGATCACCTTATTGGGATTGTATTATAGACCCCCTAATAATTGAGAAACAAATTTGTAAGGAGATTTTTGTTATTTGTAAGAATAATAGGGTGATTATGGTAGGGGATTTTAACTTTCCAAGCATAGGCTGGGACTGCAACAGTATTAAGGGTTTAGATGGAAAGGAATTTCTTAAGTGTGTACAAGAAAATTTTCTGATTCAGTATGTGAATGTACCTACTGGAGAAGGTGCAAACCTTGACCTTCTCTTGGGAAGTAGGGCGGTGGGGGAGCACTTTGGGGCGAGCGACCATAATTCCATTAGATTTTAAAATAGTGATGGAAAAGGATAGACCAGGTCTAAAAGTTGAAGTTCTAAATTGGAGAAAGGCCAATTTTGACAGTATTAGGCAAGAACTTTCAAAAGCTGATTGTGTGCAGATGTTCGCAGGTAAAGGGATGGCTGGAAAATGGGAAGCCTTCAGAAATGAGAGTCCAGAGAAAGTATATTCCTGTCAGGGTGAAAGGAAAGGCTGGTAGGTACACGGAATGTTGGATGACTAAAGAAATTGAGGGTTTGGTTCAGAAAAAGAAGGAAGCATATGTAAGATATAGACAGGATAGATCGAGTGAATCCTTAGAGTATAATGGCAGTAGGAGTATATTTAAGAGGGAAAACAGAAGAGCAAAAAGGGGACATAATTTAGCTTTGGCAAATAGGGCTAAGGAGAAACCAAAGAGATTTTGTAACTACCTTAAGTTCCAAAGGGTAACTAGGGAGAGAATAGGGACCCTTAAATCAAGGCAACTTGTGTGGAGCCTCAAGAGATGGGTAGATACTAAACTAGTATTTTGCATCAGGAGAAGGACATGGAAGATATAGAATGTGGGGAAATAGATGGTGACATCTTGAAAAATGTCCATATTACAGAGGAGGAGGTGCTGTATGTCTTGAAACAGACAGACAGAAATGGATAAATCTCCAGGACCTGATCAGGTGTACCCTTGAATTCTGAGGGAAGTTAGGGACGTGATTGTTGGGTTCCTTGCTGAGATATTTGTATCATCGATAGTTGCAGGTAAGGTGCCGGAAGACTAGAGGTTGGCTAACATGGTACCTCTATTTTAAGAAAGGTGGTAAGGAAAAGCCAGGGAACTCCAGATCAGTGAGTCTGACGTCAGTGGTGGACAGGTTGTTTGGGTGGGGGTCCTGATGGACAGGATGTATATGTATTTGGAAAGGCGAGGACTGATTCAGGATAGTCAACATAGCTTTGTGCATGGGAAATCATGTCTCACAAACTTGATTGAGTTTTTTAAAGAAGTAACAAAGATGATTGATGAGGGCAGAGCGGTGGACGTGATCTATATGGACTTCAGTAAGGCGTTTGACAAAGTTCCTCATGGGAGACTGGTTAACCGGGTTAGATTTCATGGAATATAGGAAGAATTAGCCATTTGGATGCAGACTTGGCTTGAAGATAGAAGACAGAGGGTGGTGGTGGAGGTTATTTTTCAGATTGGAGGCCTGTGACCAGTGGAGTGCCACAAGGATCGGTGCTGTGTCCACTGCTTTCCATCATTTATAAAATTATTTGGATGTGAACATAGGAGGTGTAGTTAGTAGGTTTGCCGATGACCCCAAAATTGGAGTTGTAGTGGATAGCAAAGAAGGTTACCTCAGTACAATGGGAACTTGATCAGATGCACCAATGGGCTGATGGATTTTAATTCGGATAAATGTGAGGTGCTGCATTTTGGGAAAGCAAATCTTAGCAGGACCTATTCACTTAATGGTAAGGTCCTAGGGAGTGTTGCTGAACAAAGAGACCTTGGAATGCAGGGTCAAAGCTCCTTGAAAGTAGACTCGCAGGTAGATAGGATAGTGAAGGCGGTATTTGATATGCTTTTCTTTATTGGTCAGAGTATAGGAGTTGGAAGGTCATGTTGCGGTTGTACAGGACATTGGTTAGGCCACTTTTGGAATATTGCATGCAGTTCTGGTCTCTCTCCATTCAGAGAGATGTTGTGAAACTTGAAAGGGTACAGAAAAGGTTTACAAGGATGTTGGCAGGGTTGGAGGATTTGAGCTATAGGGAGAGGCTGAACAGGCTGGGGCTGTATTCCCTGAAGCTTCAGCGGCTGAGGGGTGACCTTATAGAGGTTTATAAAATCATGAGGGTCATGGATAGGAACAATAGACAAGGTCTTTTCCCTGGGGTGGGGGAGTCTAGAACTAGAGGGCAGGGGTTTAGGGTGAGAGGGGGAAGATATAAAAGAGACCTAAGAGGCAACTTTTTCACTCAGAGGGTGTTGTGTGTATGGGATGAGCTGCCAGAAGAAGTGGTGGAGCTGATGCAATTGCAGCACTTAAAAGATATTTGGATGGGTATATGAATAGAAACTGTTTGGAGGGATATGGGCCAAGTGTTGGCAAATGGGATTAGATTAGATATCTAATTGGCATGGACGTGTTGGACAGAAGGGCCTGGTTCCGTGATGTACATCTGTCTCTATATCTCTAACCCCTGGAGTGTACTTGAAAATTCAAATCGGCTATTGTACTTTTTGCTTTAATGTATGCTAAGCCTGACATTAGAAATGGATAGATGGTCAAGTTTGTGTTCAGTTAGCTACTCCTATTTGAGTTGTAGGATATATTTGGTGTCGCACAGTATTTTGCTCTGCTAAGTGAATGATTTATTGTCACTTGCATTTTACAGTAAATAATACTGTAAAATACAAGGTAAAATACAATGAAATGTTTCAACAGTTGCCACAATCCAGTACCATTTTGAACAGGTAAAGAATAAAAGAAAAACTGAAAGATGGTCCTGAGCCAGTTCATCAATGATATCGGTGCTGGCACCCTTCCTCCACCGTCTATGCCAGCACCAATGTAGCAGTTGCCACTCTTTAGGCCCCATTTTTGCGCTACTAGGCCCATCTGGCCAATGGTGGGGCCCGTACTGAACCCACACATCCTGCAGCCAGGAGTCCCCAGCTCTGCTGCTATTTCGATGCCAGGAGTCTCAGCTCCGGGCACATCACGCTGCTTCCTTGCCATTGCCAGGAGTCCCCACTCTGGGTCTACTGCAACTAGGAGTCCCTGGCTCCGCTGCCAGACCAAGTCACTACTGCCACTTTGCCAAGAGTCCAATTTGGAGAAAGTGAGCACTGCAGATGCTGGAGATCAGAGCTGAAAAATGTGTTGCTGGAAAAGCGCAGCAGATCAGACAGCATCAAAGGAGCAGGAGAATCGATGTTTCGGGCATAAGCCCTTCTTCAGGAATCATTCCTGAAAACGTCGAGTCTCCTGCTCCTTTGTTGCTGCCTTACCTGCTGTGCTTTTCCAGCAACACACTTTTCAGCAAGAGTCCAACTTTGGCTGCCTTCCTCCAAGTTGTCACCTTGCGGTGCTGCCATCTTGATAAGTCCGCTGCTGCTGCCTCCGATCTCTGGAGGGGCTTTCCCTTCGCTGCCGCCAAACACTGGGAGGACAACCTGCTGCTTCCTCCACCTCCACTTCTAGACACCATGAGGATCCACCTCCTCCATGACCTCTGACTGCTGGGAGGGGCTGAAATTCCATATGAGACTCTCTACTGCCTCGCCAATTTCACTGACTAACCCACCTCAAAAGGCTCTAAAGAAAAGAATGTAAGAAGAGTAGCAGAAATAAGAAAGTAAGCGGGACCAGGTGAGCCCCGGGCTCGACCCTCACGCAGCCATGTTCCTCCTCCGCAAGCGGGACCAGGTGAGCCCTGGGCTCGACCCTCATGCAACCATGCTCCTCCGTCGCCATCTTGAATCAGTTAAGTAAATGGTGTACCAAAGTGATTTATATCTTCACTGTAATAACAAGGTTAAAATTATTGCTTTAATTATTGTTTCAATCTGTTGCTTATTAGCATGCAGGCAGGCATCCTGGGTGGTACAGTGTGTCATCATTTAAATGAGCTCAGTTATGCAAAAGGGAGAATTTAATCCTTACTAATGGTATTTGTTTTCTCGTACCCACTTTCACTACATTTGATTGCATTATGATGAGCCTTGCACTCCAGTGTTATCACCGCTTTGATTTATCATACTCCTGCGAGTATGCTGGATTAAAAGGTGTACTTAAATCAGTAAATGTTAACTTTGTACGCTTCTCATTGGACCATTTGTATACTGTTACAGCTGATATCATGATAGAGTTCAGTGCGCATCAAAATATTGTTTCCAGTCATTACTAGAGACAGACCGTCTTTAATTATACTATTTTTCTTAAGTGCATTTTTTAAACAAGCCTATGTTTGCTCAACCTAATGACAAGTGTAGTCTTTTGTTGGAATAATGAAGCCTTGTGAACTAATAATAGTGAGGTTATTCTTGCATTGTGTCCAAGTCTCATGCCAGTGGAGTTGTCTTTTCCTAGAAAGTTGATGGTGTCCTTGTGACAAAGACAAGTTTATGTCATTAATATTGCAAAATAAATAAGGAACAGAGGACTGCATGCAACAGAAGCCTAAATACTGCAATTCTTTCAAACATAGTTGATAACATAAAATAATGGAATAATCCTTAAAACCTAATCCTAGACTTTATATGAATGTTCTAATTTTTGAAATAGATTTTTGCTTATCTTTGCCCATGTTATGGTTTTGGGCATTGATTTTTTTTTTCACCTTCTCAGACAAAATTTAACAGTTAGGTGTTTTGAAGTCTTGTATTTTAAAGTGAAGTGAAATCATGCAAAGTTGGTTTTTGAAAAGAAAGCTTTAGGCATTAGGCATGTGCATTGAAGCTAGAGAAGCAGTTTGCGAAATGTCACAAACAAAGCTACTTTGAATGCAAACCACAGAATTAAATGTTGTATCCAGTGCCCGTTAAGCCAGAATGGCCCCTAACCATTTCAGGATATGGCTTCATCAGTCCCACATGACACTGCAAAGAGGAAAATGGTGGGTTTTTTTATTGACAGGTCCATCATTAAATCATTGAGTAAAGAAGCAGCTAGAGGCGATAGCTTTTGCTGGATGACTCTGAAAAGTGCCTTCTGTTATGCAGCTGCCTCTTAAAAGCATTTTTAAAGTGAGAAAATTTGACATTGTTATAACTAGAATTTTTAGAAATGGTAAACTGTATTTGTAGTGACAGCATGGTTGCTGTAGTAGCTTTTTTTCAGTGCTGTAGACCAGTTAAATTGTCCTTGTTAGTAATAAACACCAAAAAAAAAAATGAGAAGCTGGAATCTGAAACAATAAAATGCAGCAGGTCAGGCACCATTTGTGAAGCACTGTGTATATTGAGGAGTGGACCCTGATGGAGGTTCACTTCTGATATATTAACTATTCGCAACTCTGTGCTGATGAGCGTTGACCAGTCTGTCTGGACCTTTATTCTCTCATACTTGATGATACTAACCTAGTTTTGTCTTTATATTTAAAAACTTTTTCTAGAAGCCTGCCCAATAACTACAATAATGGAATTTAAAGCATTATCACGTTTAAAAATTAATGAGCTACAATAAAATATTCAGTAAATTCCTGTTTTAAGTTGCCTAATTTAAAGTTGTTCCACTTCAATGTTAATCATTTAACAGGGTCAATATAAATGGGACATGCATCACATTTAGCATCGCAGGTTGTGTGTATGATTTGTCATCAGATCTGAATTAGGATGAAGTGATCCAGTCAGCATAATTTTGGATCAACCTTTGTTGATCCCTAAGCCTCTGCCTCATACATGCATTAAAACATAGAAAATAGGAACAGGAGGAGGCCATTTGGCCCATTGTACTTGGCTCTGCCATTCAGTATGGTTGATCCCCTCTCTCACACCGTACTCCCGTCCTCTCCTCATACCCCTTAACAACTTTAGCTTTAGACATCTCTCTCAAATATAATTAGTAACTTTTGTATCCATAGCTGCTGTGATAGAGATTTCCACAGGGCCAGTACCCTGAATGAAGAAATATTTCCTCAGGTTGTTTTTCAGACTGGAGGCCTGTGACCAGTGGAGTGCCACAAGGATCAGTGCTGGGTCCACCATCATTCGTTATTTATATAAATGATTTGGATATGAGCATAAGAGATATAGTTAGTAAGTTTACAGATGGCATCAAATTGGACAGTGAAGAAGGCTACCTCCGATTATAAAAGGATCTTCATTAGATGGGCCAGTGGGCTGAGAAGTTGGAGTTTAATTCAGATAACTGTGAAGTGCTGCATTTTGGTAAAGCAAATCTTAGCAGGACTTGTAAACCTTTTCTGAACCATTAAGTGTATAAGATGTTGCCAGGATTGGAGGATTTGAGTTGGGTGAGACTGAATAGGCTGGGGCTGTTTTCCCTGGAGTGTCGAAGGCTGAGGGTTCACCTTATAGAGGTTTATAAAATTGAAGGGCATAGATAGGATAAATAGACAAAGTCTTTTCCCTGAGGTCGGGGAGTCCAGAACTGGAGGGTGAGATTTAGGGTGAGAGGGGAAAGATAAAGACCTAAGGGGCAACTTTATCATGCAGATGGCGGTATGTGTATGTTCCAAACCCCAAATCAGGGGAAACATTATCCCTCTCTAGTCCTGTTACAATTTTACATATTTAAATGAGCCCCCCGCCCCCTTCCGTGATAAACCCCAGTAAATATAGGCCCAATCAATTCAATCTCTCCTCATTGGACAAATCAGCAACCCCAGGAATTAATGTGGTGAGCTTTCATTGCATTTCTTTTCTTGGACAAGGAGACCAAAACTGGAACACACTGCTCTAGGTGTGGTCTAACCAAGGCTTTTTATAGCTGCACTAGACCATTTAGCTCCTGTCCTCAAACTGTTGAACTAAAGTCCAACATACCATTTGTCACCTTAACTGCTTGCTGCATCTGCATGCTTGCTTTTAATGACTTTGTGTAAGGACACCGTGGTCCCTTTATTGTCACTTTAGTAATATTCTGTCGTTCTCCCAAAGTGGTCAGCTACACATTTACCCACACCATACTGCATCTGCGATGCATTTGTCATTCAACTTTTCTAAATCACTTTTACATTCTTCTCTCCACTTAATATCCCACTTAGTTTTACATTGCCAGCAAAATTGGAAATGTTACAATTGATTCCATTATACAAATCATTGATATGTGTTATGTCAAACTGGGAGTCAAGTTTTCATTGCTGATAGCTACTGGTTGGAACCCAAGAATCACACTCATCCACTCTGATAAACAGCTAATAAACAGCACATATGCTTTGCTTTTGAACACTAACCTCTTGCATGGGACTTTATCAAATACTTTCTGAAAATCCAAAGATGCACAGGTTCTCCCTCATCTATTCTACTAGTACATCAATAGAAAGTTCAGTTGTAAAACGTGATTTCCCTTTCATAGCTCCATACTGACTTTGTTTAATCCTGTTAATGTTTTCCACGTGAACAGTTATCTGTTCGCCGAGCTGGAAGTTTTTGTTGCAAACGTTTCGTCCCCTGTCTAGGTGACATCCTCAGTGCTTGGGAGCCTCCTGTCGTCTACGTATGTGGCTACTTGGGATAGCTGGTCGTGTCGTTTCGTGGCGAGTTGGTGTTCATGTATGCGGATTGTTAGCTGTCTTCCTGTTTGTCCTATATAGTGTTTTGTGCAGACCTTGCATTGGATTTTGTACACTACATTAGTTTTGCTCATGCTGGGTATCGGGTCCTTCGTTCTGGTGAGTTGTTGTCTGAGTGTGGCTGTTGGTTTGTGTGCTGTTATAAGTCCTAGTGGTCGCAGTAGTCTGGCTGTCAGTTCAGAGATGATCTTGATGTATGGTAGTGTGGCTAGTCCTTTGGGTTGCGGCATGTCCTCGTTCCAACATGCGAGGGTGTTGGTCCTAACCATGCTTTGATACAGCTTGTATAAATCCCATCTTCCCCAGAATTGGTCCCAGTGTCTATTTAAATCCATCCCTCCCACATCATCTCTCTAGTCATACATTCAATCAATCTGTTCTCCTATTTCTGATCTTGAGAGTTCATGGCACATAGAAATGTAGAAATCTGGAGCAGGTGTAGACCATTTGGTCTTTACGTTTGTTCTGCCATTCAGTTTGATCATGGCTAATTATCCCATTTAGTATCCAGTTCTTGTTTTCTCCCTTTAATCCTTTTGTTCCTAAAATCTACGTCTAACTCCTATTTGAAAACAATCATGTTTGACCTCAATTACTTTGTGGCAGAAAATTCTACATTTACATTCTGGGTGAAGAAATTTCTCCTCATTGCAGTCCTCAATATTCTAAGGTATCCTTAGACAGTGAACCCTATTATTGGATTTCCCCTGCCATTGGGAAAATCCTACCTGTTTTTCTGCTGTCTAGTCCTGTTGAGGGAGATACTAAATGAGTATTTTGCATAAGCATTTACTGTGGAAAAGGATATGGAAGGTATAGACAGTAGGGAAATAGATGGTGACATCTTGCATCCATATTACAGAGGAGGAAGTGCTGGATGTCTTGAAATGGGTAAAGGTGGATAAATCCCCAGGACCTAATCAGGTGTACCATGGAAATCTCTGGGAAGCTAGAGAAGTGATTGCTTGGCTTCTTGCTGAGATATTTGTATCATCGATAGTCACAGGTGAGGTGCTGGAAGATTGCAGATTGGCTAACGTGGTGCCACTGTTTAAGAAGGGTGGTAAGGACAAGCCAGGGAACTATAGACC
>NC_057719.1:7043421-7046963 GCF_004010195.1 Chiloscyllium plagiosum
AGGTACAGTTAGTAAGTTTGCAGATAACACCAAAATTGGAGGTGTAGTGGACAACGAAGAGGGTTACCTTCCATTACAACAGGATCTTGACCAGATGGGCCAATGGGCTGAGAAGTGGCAGATGGAGTTTAATTCCAATAAAGGCAAGGTGGCGCATTTTGGGAAAGCAAATCTTAGCAGGATTTACACACTTAATGGTAAGGTCCAAGGGAGTGTTGCTGAACAAAGAGACCTTGGAGTGCAGGTTCATAGCTCCTTGAAAGCGGAGTTGCAGGTAGATAGGATATTGGTCAGAGTGTTGAGTAGAGGAGTCGGGAGGTCATGTTGCGGATGTATAGGACATTGGTACGACCACTGTTGGAATATTGCGTGCAATTCTGGTCCCTTTCCTATCGGAAAGATGTTATGAAATTTGACAGGGCTCAGAAAAGAGTTATAAGGATGTTGCCAGGGTTGGAGGATTTGAACTATAGGGAGAGGCTGAACAGGCTGGGGTTGTTTTCCCTGGAGCGTCTGAGGCTGAGGGGTGAGCTTATAGAGGTTTACAAAATTATGAGGGGCATGGATAGGATAAATAGACACAGTATTTTCCCTGGGGTCGGGAAGTTCAGAACTAGAGGGCATAAGTTTAGGGTGAGATGGGAAAGATATAAAAGAGACCTATAGGGCAACGTTTTCACACAGTGTGGTACATGTATGGAATGAGCTGCCAGAGGAAATGGTGGAGGCTGGTACAATTGCAATATTTGAGACATTTGGATAGGTATATGAATAGGAAGGGTTTGGAGGGATATGGGCCGGCTGCTAGCAGGTGGGACGAGATTGGGTTGGGATATCTGGTCGGCATGGACTCTATTGTTAGAATTTTATGGGTTTGTATGAGATCCCCATTCATTCTTCTAAACTCCAGTGAAATGAGTTCTAACTGATCTAGTCCGTCTTCACATCTCCGTTCCGCCATCCCAGGAATCGGTCTAGTTACCTTTTTGTTGCACTCTTCTTAGAGCCAGGATATTGTTTCTCAAATAAAAAAATGAAAACTGCATGCAATACTTCAGAATTAGTCTCACAAGGTCCTGTATTATTGCAGTAAGATGTTCCTATACCTGTATTTGAATCCTTTCATGTAAAGACCATCAAATCATTTTCTACCTTGCTGTACCTGCATGCTTCAGTGGCCGGTGTACAAGGAAACACGAGTCTTGTTACACCCTCATCTTTCCCAATCTATCGCCATCGAACAATCTGCCTAGTTACTATTTTTATCGTTATTGGGCGCTGGGAAACGTGAGATCTTAATTCTTCAGCTCCTTACATTCTATCTGTCGGATCTCCTCCCTTTTACAACTATATCAATGGGAGTGATGTGGATCATGATCTCCCTCTCCCCTCCTCGCTCCCCCGCTCCCCCCTCCTCGCTCCCCCGCTCTTTCTCTCTTCCTTTCTCCTCCCCCCCGCCCACTTTTGCAGCAATTCATTTTTTTTCTTTATCCTTGATACTTGATGAATAGCAGCATAAAGGTAGTTTGATTTATGGGGTAAATGTTTTAATATTTTTCCTTGATGGAAAAGGTGCTGCAGAACCTAAGTAAATCTTTTACATTGGTTGTATTGGGGAAAATCTGATTTGCCTAAAATTGATTCACTTAAAAGTTTCCCTTTTTTTAGGGATACCACAGATATCTTAAGTGAAAACTCGCTGTATTACTGCTTAAAACTAAAGTGCAAAGTACTTATTTTAAAGATTTAAACCAAGAGGAGCAAGACTTTCAAGACCTCGGGTGTCTCTATTGTATAGGTATGTTATCAGAAAACCTAGCAGCCAATTTGTCCACAGCAAGCTCTCTGAAATGCACTACAGCTAGTAACAATGATGTGCAAAGTATCTCTTTGTGGGTGTTGATTGAGGGATAACTATTGACCAGACAGCAAGGGAAAATTCCATTACTTAGAAAATAGTGCCCAATGGATATAATATTTAGATTTTCACAAGGCATTTTAAAATACCATATATTAAGCTACTTAGTAAAAGGCATTGGAGATAGTATACAGTCGATTCCGTTATAATGTGTGATTCTTCAACATGAATTGGCTTTAATGCGATTGAAGAATTTGGACTTGTTTGTAGAATGCGAACTTTCTTGATCTGGATTGGCTATAACGTGATTCCAGCCATGCGCGGAACGGTGACTCAGTGGTTAGCACTACTGTCTCTCAGCACCAGGGACTGGTTCGATTCCAGCCTTGAGCGACTGTCTGGAGTTTGCACATTCTCCCCGTGTCTGCGTGGGTTTCCTCTGGGTGCTCCGGTGTCTGCCCACTGTCCAAAGATGTGCAGCTCCGGTGAATTGGCCATGCTAAATTGTCTATAGTGTTGGCTGCGTTAGTCAGAGGGAAATAGGTCTGGGTGGGTGATTCTTTGGAGGGTCGGTGTGGACTTGGGCTGAAGGACCTGTTTCCACATCGTAGGGAATCTAATCTCATCTGTTTAAATGGCACTGCTATTGTGCGATTTTCTTACAATGCAAGTTCACACAAGAATGAAACTATCGCGTTATATCAGCCGATTGACTTTCTATTAGAAGGGAGTTGTTGGGATAATGGATAAATTTTCAGAATGACAACTTGCAACTCGTGGTGTGCTACAGGGATCAGTGTTGGGGCCACAATTAACTACAATGACTTAGGTTTATAGACAGGTTAAGCAGGTCGGCAAAAACTTGGCAGATAGCATTGCTTTTCCCCAAATTATATACTGTGCACTTTGGCAGGATAAATGGAGGAGCTGAATATTATTGAAATGGAGAAAGACTGCAAAAAGGTACAGAATAAAGGGGTTCGGGAGTCCTTGAGGCATAAATCTAAAAACGCTAGCATTCAAATTCAGGGGTTAAAGGGAAAGCAAATGCAATTTTGGCCTATATAGTAGGTTCTTCTACAACTCTATGTCCTGCATTAAAGAAAAGTCTAGCTTTAGAAACGTTTAAAGTATTGGCCAACACGTTTCAAACGTTTGCACTTTAGAAACAGCGACCCCAATTTGTTAATTACATGACAAATTGCAAGAAACACACGTTTTAACAAAATGATCTGTATTTCAAAGGAATGGAGTATAAAAATTGGGAGCTGAAAATGTGTTGCTGGAAAAGCGCAGCAGGTCAGGCAGCATCCAGGGAACAGGAGAATCGGCGTTTCGGGCATAAGCCCTTCTTCAGGAATGAGGAAAGTGTGTCCAGCAGGCTAAGATAAAAGGTAGGGAGGAGGGACTTGGGGGAGGGGCGTCGGAAATGCGATAGGTGGAAAGAGGTCAAGGTGAGGGTGATAGGTCAGACTGGGGTGGGGGCAGAGAGGTCAGGAAGAAGATTGCAGGTTAGGAAGGCAGTGCTGGGTTTGATGTATTTGACTGGGTGGAGGGGAAATGAGTAAACTGTTGAAATCTGAGTTCATCCCTTGTGGTTGGAGGGTTCCTAGGCAGAAGATGAGGCGCTCTTCCTCCAACCGTCGTGTTGTTGTGGTCTGGCGATGGAGGAGTCCAAAGACCT
>NC_057719.1:7048229-7070929 GCF_004010195.1 Chiloscyllium plagiosum
CAATGATGTGAAGGGTATTTGGAGGAATATACATAAGTGGAAACATAAAGTTTGGTTTGCCTTCCTTTAAGGGAGTCAGAATATAGATGTAAAGACAACAAAAGATGGGGTACTGGGCTAATGGTCGGATACTTGGTAGTGTGGATGAGCAGAGGGATCTTGGTGTCCATGTATACAGATCTTTGAAAGTTGCCACCCAGGTAAATAGTGTGGTGAGGAAGGCATATGGCGTACTGGCTTTTATTGGTAGAGGAATTGAGTTCCGGAGCCCTGGTCATGTTGCAGTTGTATAAGACTCTGGTGCGGCCGCATTTTGTGCAGTTTTGGTCGCCATACTTTAGGAAGGATGTGGAGGCACTGGAATGGGTGCAGAGGAGGTTTACCAGGATGTTGCCTGGTATGGTAGGAAGTTCGTATGAGGAAAGGCTGAGGCACTTGGGGCTGTTTTCATTGGAGAAAAGAAGGTCTAGGGGTGACTTGATAGAGGTGTACAAGATGATTAGGGGTTTAGATAGGGTTGACCATGAGAACCTTTTTCCACGTATGGAGTCAGCTACTACGAGGGGGCATAGCTTTAAATTAAGGGGTGGTAGGTATAGGACAGATGTTAGGGGTAGATTCTGTACTCAGCGAGTCGTGAGTTCATGGAATGCCCTGCCAGTAGCAGTGGTGGACTTTCCCTCTTTATGGGCATTTAAACGGGCATTGGATAGGCATATGTAGGTTAGGTGGGCTTGGATCGGCGCAACATCGAGGGCCAAAGGGCCTGTACTGCGCTGTATTTTTCTATGTTCTAACTCTTGATTCCCCTGCTAAAAAGAATCTTGCTATCTCAGCCTCAAAATATACATTAGGTTTCCACCCCTCAGCTCTCTGGCTAGGAGTCCCAAAAACACTCAACTCACAAAAGAAATTGCTTCTCAGTCTTAAATTGGCACCCTTTAATTCTGAGATTATGCCTGCTGGTCCTTATCTCTCCCATGAGGGGAGGCATCCTCTCAGCATTTACACAGTCAAACCTCTTCAGAATGCTATGTTTCAATGGGATTACCTCTCATTCATCGAAGTTCCAATAAGTATAGTTCCAATCGGTTTAACCTTTTGATCACAAAAGTATTCCCAGTGAATGATCTCTGAATTGCCTCCAATGAAACAAAATCTTCCCTGAAATCAGGGTACCAAAACTGCTGACCATACTCCAACTGTGATCTCATCAGTACCTTGCAGTTGCAGTAAAATTTCCTTCCTCTTATATCCAACAACTTTGAAATAAGGGCCAATGTTCTGTTCGCCTTTCTGATTACCTGCTGCACCTGTGTGCTAGCTTTCTGATTTTCGTGCACAAGTGCTCCCAAATCGTTTTTGTATTGTAGTTCTCTGAAGTTTTTCTCTATTTACATGACAGTCTGTTCTTTAGTTATCGGGTTCAAAATGAACAGCATAAATTTTCCTACATCGTACTTTATTTGCCGGCTTTTTGCCCGCTTCACTTCTCAATATCTCTCTAAGCTGTTTTATCCCACTCACAACCTGTTTTTCCACTTATTTTGTGTCATCTGCAAATATGGCTATGATATATTTGCTTCCTTCCTCCAAGTCAAAATAATATATATTATTAACAGTTATCCCAGCACTGATCCCGGTGAATGACCTGAAGAGCAGAGTTGAATTTTCTTTCTTTCTTCTCTTGAAGGTGCTAAACATTTTCTTTCTTTCGTGAAATATGGCTGTCACTGGCTAAGGCAGCATTTATTGCTCATTCTTAATCACTCTCTTGAACTGAGTGGCTTGCTTGAACATTTCAAAGGATAGTTAACAGTCAACACATGGATGTGGATCTGGAGTCACATAGATCAGGCAGGGATGGCACATTTCTTTTCCTGAGGCATAATAGTGAACCAAATGGGTTTTTATAGCAGTCAGGTGTGGTAACATGCTGGAAATCAAGTTCTGCTATTCCTGGAGTTCTCTCAAAAATTCAAGATTTTAAAATGTACTTTGAGCTTCCCAATTTACCTGTCTTTTAGGTCCAGGTTGACAGAAGGCACATGCCAACTTCTTAACTTAATAAAAATGACCTTTTATTGCAAGTAACTTGACTTTAACTACAGATAAACAATTATAAACTGTCAGCATGTAACTTCTTGAATCCCCTTATAAACTTCTCCTTTACTTACACTCATGTCGCGTGCTTGTGCAGACAGGGAAAATCATGGGTGTTATGTCAGAGGGAATGTCACTGTTCTGTGCTTCCTGTTCAGAGGGTTGCTGAGATGATTCTTATGATTTTTGTGCTGAATATTGCTCTGCAGTCTTCCTTCTCCAGATTTTTCATTCTTTTGCTGGAGGCACAGGAAACTGCTGAAACAAAGAATAGTTTTCTGTATCTTAATGTAACATTTACTGCAGAGAAAATTTTCCTAAGCTGGTGTACGTTTGTAGGCTTCTCTCTATCTTATGCACAGCCACAAGCTGCTCAGTGAAGTGAATACCAGTCACGTTGGTAGGCAAAATGCCGCCTTCATCGATAATGTGGAGGCACTGATGTTGGACTGGGGTGGACAAGGTCAGAAGTCACATAACACCAGGTTATAGTCGAACAGGTTTATTTGAAATCATAAGTTTTGAGAGCACTGCTCCTTCAACAGATGAAGTCACTTCATCTAACAAAGGAGTAGCACTCTCAAAGCTTGAGATTTCAAATAAACCTGTTTGACTATAACCTTGTGTCGTGAAACTTCTGATTCTGCCATTGATACTTCAGTAAGGCATTTGATAAGGTTCCCCATGGTAGATTGATGAAGAAGGTGAAGTTGCATGGGGTCCAGGTAGCCAGATGGATAGAGAACTGGCTGGACAGCAGGCGACAAGAGTAGTGGAAGGGAATTTCTCAAAATGGAGAACTGTAATCAGTGGTCTTCTACATGGATCCGTGTTGGGACCATTGTTGTTTGTGATATACATGAATGATCTGGACAGAAGTATAGGTGGTCTGATTAGCAAGTTTGCAGATGACGCTAAGATTAGTGGAATAGCAGATAGTGAAGAGGACCTTCAGAGAATAGAGCAGAATACAGATAGATTGGAGAGTTGACTGGAGAAATGGCAAATGGAGTTCAATCCAGGCAAATGCGAGGTGATGCATTTTGCAAGATCCAATTCAAGATCAAACTATACGGTAAATGGAAGAGCCTGGGAAAAATTCATGTACAGAGAGATCCAGATGTTCAGGTCCATTGTACCCTGAAAGTGGCAACACCGGTCAGTAGAGTGGTCAGGAAGGCATACGGCCTACTTTCCTTCATCGGACAGGGTATTGAGTAGAAGAGTTGGCAGGTCATGTTAGTTATATAGAACTTTGGTTCGGCCACATTTGGAATACTGCATATAGTTCTGGTCACCACGTTATTAAAAGGACGTGGATGCTTTGGAGATGGTGCAGAGGAGGCTCACCAGGATGTCGCCTGGTAAGAAGGGTGCCAGATGTGAAGAGAGGTTGAGTTGATTAGGATTATTTTCATAAGAAAGGCAGAGGTTGAGGGGGGACCTGATTGAGATCTACAAAGTCATGAGGGGTATAGACAGGGTAGATAGCAAGAAGCATTTTCCCAGAAGTGGGGAACTCAATTATGAGGGGTCACCAGTTCAAGGTGAGAGGGGAAAAGTTTAAGGGAGATATGCGTAGAAAGGTTTTTACACAGGGGTCGTGGGTGCCTGGAATGTGTTGCCAGCAGAGGTGGTAGAGCTGTGCACAATAGTGCCATTTAAGATGTATCTGGACAGATATATGAATGGGCAGGGAGCAGAGAGATACAGATCCTTAGAAAATAGGTGACAGGTTTAGATAGAGGATCTGGATTGTGCCAGGCTGTTCCTGTGCTGTAATTTTCTTTGTTCTTTGATAGCTGGTTACTTGTCCATAGACCAATCAGCTAGGTGTTGCTAGCCAAAACTTTATTTGTACATCGCTCCTGGGATCCAAGTACACTTCAATTACTGCAGCAATGATGTTTGCCTTGAGTCAGGTTATTTGCTTCTAAAACATATAGCAATTCTTCAAAATCCTTGATTTTAAAACAGTTCTTTTCACATTTCCCTTCATAATGAAAAGTGCAGAAAAATAAAAAATGCAGCCTTTGTGGACATCAGCTTTGAATTCAAATTTTAATAACCAGCTGGTAGGAGATTAACCTGTGTTACCAGAGGATTTCCTGTACCTCTGGATTGCTGGTGCAGTGACGTTACCACTATGCTGTCATTTTCTCTAAACATTCATTACATATTCTGTTTGTGCCAGTGACTCAGTTCATTTACAAAGCTTAATAGTGAATGTAAGTTATTAAGGCAAAACATTAACAACTACACAGCAAAGCGTTATATCATTTGCGTATGTGCAACTTCCAGCAAGGGTGATTGAGTCCTAATTTAAGAAGAAAATATTGTCTGGTTTTTCTCCTATCAAGCCAATCACAATGCTGCTCCTACTGAAATTGATTAATGCAGTTCAAGCCAATGAACTGATCTTCTGATCTTCCTCACATTTGAAAGTCTTGATGCTTTGGCAGCTTTGCAAACTGATCTCCTGATAGTGCAACTGTGTGATTAAAGATACAGCTGTTGTCCTCCAAGATACTTGGTTTGTTTAGCTCTTTGAGCAAGATAAAGCATTCTGAGGAATAAATTTTAAGGCAAGAGGAACGTAGTTTGTTATAATTTCATAACTTTTTTTTATACATGAAGAAATTGGGCAGCCATGCCCAGCAATCTGGTACAGGGCTCTGAATTACAGAGAAACAGGTTTAAATCACAGCCTTGGCTGTCATTTGAACTTGCCTGCCTGGCTTCTGCATTGTCAGACTTATACTAGTGCTACCCTTAGAGGGTAGGAAGCATCACCTTGCCTTGTAGAAAAAACACCTTTTGCCAAATGATAGTTCTAGCTCTTGCCAATTTGCATGGGTTTGATCTTGTGGCTGTTTGTATCTGAGATTTAGTAAAGATCAGCTGCAAGGTCACTTTACAACAGAAGTATTCATCGGCTCTTGAATCTAGATTCATTTTGTTTTTCTAATTGTGTATGAGGAGGACATATTGCTCCGAGCTTTGATTAGTTATAGAATCTCAACGTTTCAGCACAGAAACAAACAAATAACAATGCTGTGTTGGTTGTTCAGCTATGTTGGGGCCCTATGCACAAGTATATTAAGTGCATGGGTTGCATCTTTAAGTTCAGCAGCAATAAGATCATTGGTCCCCTCTCTGTAATTGGAGCCTTTATGTCTGTCAGAAATACTTACACGAAACACTTTTTTTTGTGCTCCTAATTTACGTAGCTCTTATCATTGTTTTGTGAAAATCAGTGGGTTCTTAAAAGAATGAAAATCATGTTTCATGCAATTTAATCGCTGCAAAAGGCTATTGTTAGACTGGTTTTGCAGTATGTCATTTTATTACCTTTGCTCCGATTTCTTCTGTTGCTGACAGTAAAGTTCTCTTGCAAGTTACAAACTCAAACATACAACACGTTTTTTCATGAAAGCAAAGTTGAAGTTTGGATCTAATATTCCCCTGACCCCCCCCCCCCCCCCCAAAAAAAAACCCACAAAACACTAAGAAACTTTAGAGCTATTTGGAAAGTGTGGCAACAAACTGTATAGTAAAAATGTTCACTCGTTAATGATGCCAGCTATGCTGCCTTTCAAAAGGTAAACCAGGAATGAGATTGCTGAGACATGCACAAGAAGGCTGTTTTCAGTGGAAATGTGAAAATAATTATTCCAACTTCATTTTATGTATTATTTTGTATTTGCAAGAGCAGAGGATGTCTGTGTTGCTGTTTTTCTGTCTGCTTCAAATGCAATGAAAAGCCTGACATTCACTGCTTTTCACAAGTAAATAAATATTGGCTGTTGAAGCAAATTGACTGGAATAGATATACCAATGTAAGTTTCTTCATCTATAAAGTACAACTACGTTGATTTGATTTCACTAGTCTGCACAAATAGAGTCATAGAGATGTATAGCACAGAAACAGACCCTTCTGTCCAACTCGTCCATGCTGACCAGATATCCCAACCCAATCTAGTCCCACCTGTCAGCACCTGACCCATATCCCTCCAAACCCTTCCTATTTATATACCCATCCAGATGCCTTTCAAATTTGTAATTGTACCAGCCTCCACCACTTCCTGTGGCAACTTATTACATACAAGTACTACCCTCTGTGGAAAATGTTGCCCCTTAGGTGTCTCTCATATCTTTCCCCCTCACCCTAAACCTATGCCCTCTAGTTCTGGACTCCCCCATCCCAGGGAAAAGACTGTGTCTATTTACCCTATACAGCACTTCACCTTTATCTAAATTAAACTCCATCTGCTACTCCTCAGCCCATTGGCCCATCTGATCAAACCTGGAGTTAGTTGACATTAAATGCTCCCAGTTTCACAAAACATATTTATCTTTGTTATATGGCACTTGCCAAGATTTAACTTGAAGGAGAGAGAGGTTTCTCTTAGGTGTATTAAATTATGAAGGTTGCAGGATGTGACCAATATTTTCTTTCTTTCAACAGAGTATTGGGAAAGGCTCCTTATGGTGTATAGACCCAGAGTACAGACAAAACCTCATTCAGGCTTTGAAAAAGACACCCTACCATCCTTATTCTCATGTTTTTAACACGCCTCCCACTTCCCCACGAGGATATCAAAGGTAAGCATCTGTGTGCTGTTGCATTTATTCAGACGTCATTTATCTGCATTAATGACGATGAATTGGGCATGCATTGCTTGAGGAGTGGAACAGGAGGGCTGGAGACCGAAAATGTTTGTTTAAGCCTACGTCATTGTGTAAGTAAGAAATCAGAGGTTAAAGCTTCCCTGTAGTGATTTTGAGTTTCGGTCAGCAGCTATGTGGAGCTCTGAGGGGAATTGTACTGTCTTGTTGCAGAGTTAAATCACATTCCAGCACATGCCTAGACCATCAATTGTCAAAAGAGAGATTGGGAGGAACAGCTGAGCTGAGAAGGAAACTGCCATGCATCTGCTTCGCTAGGTGATTAGCATGATGGTAGCCATGGAAGCCGGAACGTTGCCATGGCAGCACATAGCTGAGACAGGTGCAGTTGCATCACGAGTTCTATTTTGTTGCCTGGCAAATGGACAGGCTGTTAGCATGTGGAATTACACAGTTGCCTTGACAACACTTTCTCCAAAGTGGCTCCAGTTGGCTTCCAGCCAATTTTTTTTGTTGCAAGTGTGTGTGTTTTATACCTGCTTTTTTACCCCCCCGTCTTAAATATCCACAGGAGCGTACTTCATCTGAGATGACAACTCGAGGTCAGCTAGCTCTAGGAGATTAAAACAAAATGGGACTCAGTGAAGCGACAGAGTAATCTCGGGGAGGAAAAAAAAGCTTGTAAAGCCAGAGTGCCTGTGATGTATGTGTAGTCAAACCCTAACCATCGAATACAAAAGGTCCTTGTGGTATATTGCATTTGACATTGCAGGTTTTTATGCTTCTCTGAAGCAGTGGAAGCATTAACCTTAACAATTTTTTTCTGCAAGCAAATGTGCCTTTTGCCCCTTTCTCAAAATCTTAAGCCTTTGGAATTTTGGGAGCTTAAATGCAGTCGAAATAATTTTTTTAGCATTAACCTGTCTTCCATAATTAATGAGCCAAAGTGGGGAGGAGAGAGATATGCCATAAAGGACTCTGATCACTTCTTTTGGGTGTCAATTTGCAGCAAATTGGCCTATAAGCACACATTTGAGTATCCTATCTTTTGCATGTATTTGATTGAAAAAGTGTGAACAGTGAATCTGTGCCTCTGTAGCCTGCTTAAGAGTGATATTACTAAAGCAGCTGGCAACCCTTTTTAACTGTTCTGGCTAGTTTTATTTATTTCCATCCTGATTTTAGTCTCTCAAAATGGTGCAGACCACTTGAAGTCAGCTGAAGTTTGATATCTTTAATGACTTGTTTGCAGTATTGTAGACAGGAACAAGTAAACATTAGATGTTTAGGGAAATTTTTTCCAAGACTTATTCTGGGAAAGAAGACATGTTTGGAAGCAATGTCAGCCCCTATATTTAACTATTGTACTGCTGTAAATTGGTTCAGCCCTATAGAACCACTGTTCTCTGGTCACTGTATGCATTTGCATCAATGCTCATTACTTAAGATGGTTTATTTCGGTGATAGAACTCTAAATTGAGCAGCGACTGCTCAGCATTCATAGTTGTTGCGATTATAGAAGCGCACAGCACAGAGACCATTCAATCCATCATGCTTTTGCTGGCTCCTTTGAAGGTTTTCTGTAACCAGACGACGTTGTTTTCATGCTGCACATGTTCCTTTTATTCCATGGACTCGCACTTTGTGGTCAAGCCACCATCACACTTTACTAAACACCTTTCGGAAGTCTGAGTACACATTCTAAACTTGTGGTGTCGTGGTCACTATCTCTGAGTCAGATGCCAAGTTCAAGTCCCACCATGCTTCAGAGGTGTATAATAACATATCTGGACAATTTAATTAGAAAATATCTACATTAATTTCATGACCCTACTGAGCTTCTTTGATTCCATGTATATCAGCATATTGATTCGAAGATCACCTTAGCTTTCGGGTGCCTGCACCCCAGTAATGGGGAAGGAAGATTAGAATCCTTCACACAATAAGTAACGTCCTAACATTTTAACTCTTGAGACCATCTAAAGAGTTTTAACTCTCTGCAGTCAAGTGAGGTTGAAGTGCTTAAGATTATATTCACTGGAGATTCAGAAGAATAAAGGAGGATTTAATAGAAATCTATAAAATTCCAACCATACAAGATTAGGTAGATATTGGAAGGATGTTCCCCATGCCAGGGGAGCCCAGAACCAGAGATCAGTCTAATGAAACTGGATAGACTATTTAAGACTGAGATGAAGAGAAATTTCTTCTCTGCCACAGAAAGGCCAAAACATTTATATTTTCAAGAAGTTGGATATACTTTTAGGACTAAAGGTACCAAAAGGTATGGGAGTAGACAGGAACAGATTACTGAGTTAGATGATCAGCCATGATTATACTGAGTGGCAGAGCTGGTTCAAAGAGCCAAATGACCTTCTCCTCTTCATTTCTATGTTTCTTAAACTTCTTTGACTAAGTTTTGACTTCCCAATTATTTTGCAACTTGATGTGTTAATTTGTTATATGATTTTTGTTTACATTCTCTTTCCTTAAGAAGAAACAATATAATAAGCTTCCCCCTTTATAAGAATGTCAGTTTAGTATCCATATTGTGACATCCTTAAATACTGAGCAGGGAAATGAAGTGTCCCCAGCAGCGAGAACTTGTGGTCATGACTGCATTTGGGGTCATCTATCATCTTGCACTTATTGAACACATGACTACATTGTTCACTTAGATTGGTTGAGTGCTGCCAACTGTCTTCAAAGGACAGCAAAGCCCCTTGTGGTTGGTAAGTGACGAGGTGCTGACTTTTAAAGTTAAAACTTTTAAATTTTAGTTTTACAATTACCTGGCTTGCATGAACATTATTGTTGTTTCCAGAATGGCGGGTGTAATTTTTCCATTGGCTTTTTAAGTCTTTGAATAGGCTAAATGTGTTGTAGGAATAGAAGTTGGTTTAATTAGGCCCAAAATGAAAAGGTTAAGTTTATATGTAACCAACACGAGGCTTTACTTAACTGTTACTTTCGAATTGGGGCTTTCACATGTACATATTACAGATAATTGTTACACCTTCCTGAACTTTCTGTAGTCAAACATTCTACTGCATTGCATTTATTGAATAATGAAAATTCTGAAGGGATTTGATGACAAATGTCTAATTTCGTAAAGAGTACAAGTTAATTCAATCTCAACTTCTACCTGCAGCAACTCAGGCAAAGATTTTCTATTTCTGCTTTTGCCATGCCATGATATTCTCCCATTGCTTTATTGGTAAAAGATGGATTGGCAATTGTTGAAGATAAAATCAACTTCCAGAGTTGGATCTCCCTGCTGATTGCATGGCCACTTTGGTACTTCTGGATTATCTCCACAGTAATGAGGATGAGGTCTACCACAAAACCCCACCAACATACTTATAACAACAGCTAATGAACTTGAAGGACCTTATACAGACAATGAGCAAAACTAGTGTCATTTACAAAATACCTTGCAAGAACAGTGGACAAACACTATATTGGACAAACAGGCAGAAACCTAGCCACCAGAATACATGAACATCAACTAGCCACAAAAAGACATGACCCACTCTCACTAGTATCTTTACATACAGATGAGAAAGAACATCACTTCAACTGGGACAACACACCCATCCTAGGACAAGCCAAACACAGAGACATGAGATTTCCTTGAAGCATGGCATTCCAACCGGAACTCTATCAACAAGCACATTGACTGGGATCCCATTTACTACCCTCTGAGCAAAGAAAAACAGGAAATGATGTCACCACAGGAAATACCATCACCAACCCAAGGAAACCTAAACACAAATAAAAAGCAGGCCATACCAGCAGTGTTTCACTGGAGGCTCACTGATAATGTTACCTACTACGGTGACAAACATCTGAAAACAAACCTTCCAGCTCAGTGAGCAAACTTACATCCACAATGTACTTTCTCCAAGATCAAGGAATCATGGAGATAATCCTCCATTCTTGAGAATGGTGCAGACAGTACTCTGGCCTTTAAAACTTTTAATTTTTCACTATTAACGTGTTTGTCAAAGCTTGTTCTGGTTCTGATTTTTTTTTTTCTGTGGTCCTTGTTTGGGACGAGATGAGGATTTGTTGTTCTTGATCTCTGTCAGAATCTTTGCAGGACTAGTCCATTCACAGATGATTTCTTTACCAATTGTTTTAAGTGTCTCAAAAGACATGAAAATTCAATATTAATTAACATCTTTGTGTGATAGTCAGTCAGATTATTGTAAAATTGTGCTGCCATTAATGACTGAACTGTAGCTTTGCATATCAATGTGAAGTTGGCTATGATCTTTCAAAACTTAAACGTCGAAAATACAAGCGGAAGTAGAGTATTTTGACCTGTTCCTCTATTCACCTTGATTATAGATGATCTTCTACATCATTGCCATACTGCTTTGGTCTCGCCATACCTCTTGAGACATTTAGTTTCTCAATCTATTTATTTCTAAATATATTCAAGTGATTTTGCCATAACAGCCGCCTTTTGTAGAGCATTCCACAGATTCACTCCCCTCAGCGTGACGAAATCCCTCCTTATGGCAAGCCAAAGTATCCTAGGGTTAATTGGGTGGCTATTTATGTGGAGTTTGCACATTCTCCCCGTGTCAGCATGGGTTTCTTTCGAGTGCTCCGGTTTCCTCCCACAGTCCAAAGATGTGCAGTTAGGGTGGATTGACCATGTTAAATTGCCCATAGTGTTAGGTGCATTAGTCAGTGGGAAATGAGTCTGGGTGGGTTACTCTACAGAAGGTCAGTGTGGACTGGTGAGGCCAAGTGGCCTGTTTCCACACTGTAGGTAATCTAATCTAATCCTGAAGCCATAACCCCTTGTTCTGGATTCCTAGCAAAAAGAAACCACAACCACGGCATGCCCAGCCCTGCCAGACTTTCAACATTTCCATGAGATTCACTCCTCATCTTCTAAACTCCATTGAATCGACCAAACGTCGTCCTAGAACAAACCTACCCTCCCAGGGATCAATCTGGCAAACTTTCACTGCACTCGCATAATGAAAACTGTATATTTTCTTAGATGAGGTCAAAACTACATACTGTACTGCAGATGTGGTCTCGCCAAAGCCCTCGTTAAATGTTTTTGCTCCTGTACTTGTATTTATTCCTATTTCCTGTCATTTGTTAGTAAATTCAGTATGCGAATGAAACACGACTGTTATTTGTCCTATTAAGTTCTAGTCATGTCTCTTAACTGTTTGTTCAAAAGTCTTTAAGTATTTTGATATTTCATGAAGCCATTTTGCTTGAGAGTCACCAAGTAATCTCATCAGAAATTTAGCAAAATAATCTTGACCCAAATTGTCGAGAATGTTGAACTCACTACCACAAGAAATGTTGAAACGACTTGTGTATTTAAAGGCAGACTAGGCAAGTGTATGAGGGAGAAAGTTATTGAGGATGTTAAAGGGGAATTCAGGAAAATAAATTATGGATTTAAGTGAGGAAAGATGGAAGGAGGCTCAAATGGAGGACAGATGGTTGCATTGACTGGTTTGGTTGAAAGGTCTGTTTGATTTGGATATCTTAGGCAATGTAGGTGTGCAATCATGTCGTCTGAAACTATCACAATAAAGGTGGGTGTGTACAGATATAATTTTGAAAAATATACTCTTGCACACGTGGTCTCTCACCATAAGCATGTTCACACTTGGAAACCTCTTAGCAAATTGTACTTTACCATATATAAATTTGTTCACTGCATTCACCATCATTCGTTTCCATCATGTATGGTAACCATAATTCCTTTTTTAATTACTAAAATGAACATTATAACATTTAAATCAGTTTACGTTTTTAGAGTTGTCAATCAACAACAGTGTGGGAATAACTAAGCTCAGGCTTCAACCTGACAGCAGCCTGCAATTGCAGTAACTTGAAATTGAATGATGGTTCTCACACAACAGTTATCACTGGTTTAGATTTCAGTCATTATAGAGAACTATAAATTAATTTTGAACTATACATTTTAGAGTAGAATTGTATTGGTTAATTTGCACAGCTGTAATGCTTTTCATTTGAGAACCATAAGTAAATGGATCCATTTAATTGGGGATCATTACAGCAAGTATTAGAAAATACAGCGCAGGAGCAATGCAGTCAACAACCCTTGTCAAATGAATATGCATATGTTCGGCTCATTAGGGAAGAAGGGAAAAGAAAGTCGGTGTAACTCTTAAAAACCCTTGGGATCTATGTTTGAACTTTTACAAAGCTCACTTGTTACTGTGGAATTTTCTTGAAATCCCATAAACAAGGGAACTGTCCTTTTTTTTTGGTTTTTTTCATGATTTATTTTAGCAAGCGTTTGAATTATTAACTTGAACCTGCACTTATTTCATGTTAACTTTGCACTTGAAGGTGTGGGTGAATTCAATTATCATTACAAAAGCTCTGACTTTGAGGTAGTAGAAAGGAGAATCAAGGGCTTCATCTCGCTTATCTTTTGGCTTTTTTATTTGAGCATGTGGTTTATTTTCACTGATCTTAATGTCCCATGCTTTTCCTTAATTTGCTTTGCTGTCCTTCACTCCATTCAGTCACGCAGGTCTTCAGATTAATATGTATTGTGTGTGTGTACATGTAAGGAAGTGTAAAAAAATGACACTGGGACATAATGTTTGGAAAGATTGCAACTTATTCTTTAAATGCCATGCTGCACTATTGGGAAGGAAGAAGCTAAAAGGTGTTTGGACAAGATGTTAAAACACTGATGAATATCTGGACTTCTAGAAGGTCTTCAGTAAGGTGCTGCAGAGGAGGCTGCTGAGTAAGATAAGGGCCCGTAATATTAAAGGCAAGGTACGAGCATGGATAGAAGATTGGCTGTCTGGAAGAAGGCAGGGAGTGGGGATATAAGGGTGCTTCTCAGAATGGAAGCCAATGTTTAGTAGTTCCACAAGGGTCAGTGTTAGAACTATAACTTTTCACTTTATACATGAATGATTTGAATGAGGAACTGAGGTCATTGTGGCTAAGTTTGCAGATGGTACAAGGATAGGGAAAGGGGAAGGTAGCATTGAGGAAGCAGGGAGGAGAAAGTGAGGTCTGCAGATGCTGGAGATCAAAGTTGAAACTTTATTGCTGGAACAGCACAGCAGGTCAGGCAGCATCCAGGGAACAGGAGATTCGACGTTTCGGATTCCTGAAGAAGTTGAGGAAGCAGGGATCCTGGTGAAAGATTTAGGTTAGGAGAGTGGGCAAAGAAGTGGCAGATGAAATACAGTAGGGAAAGTTTGAGGTCATGCACATCAGCAGGAAGAGTAGCGGCATGGACTATTTTCTAAACAGGGAGAAAATTTAAAGTGTAAAATGTAAAGGGACTTAGGAGTCTTTTCATCTTTCCTGAGGTATTGATCCATGATTCTGTTAAGGTAAACTTGCAGGTTGAGTCAGTAGTCAGGAAGGCAAATGTAATGTTGTCGTTCATCTTGAGAAATGTGAGGGGAACGGATAGGGTAAATAGACAAGGTATTTTCTGTGGGTGGGGAAGTCCAGAACTAGAAGGCACAGGTTTAGAGTGAGGGGAGAAGATTTAGAAGGGACCTAAGGAGCAACTTCTTCACACAGCGTGGAATGTGTCTGGAATTAGCTGCCAGAGGAAGTGGTAGAGGCTGGTACAATTACAACATTTCAAAGAGTGTGGAGCTGGAAAAGCACAGCAGGTCAGGCAGCATACGAGGAGCAGCAGTGTTGACGTTTCGAGCATGAACTCCCCTTCAGGAATAGGGGCGGCCCAAGGGGGATGGGGCTTTGGGGAAAGTAGCTGGGAATGTGGTAGTTAGATGAAGGTGGGCAGTAATGGTGATAGGTTGGACAGGAAGATGGAATGGATAGGTGGGAAGGGAGATGCCGAGTTAGAGGATTTAAACTGGGATAAGTTGGAGGCAGTTGGGGATAGTTGTTCCTCTGCTGCCTGATTCCAGCACCACACTTTTCAGCTCTGATCTCCAGCATCTTCAGTGCTCACTTTCTCTCAATTACAACATTTAAAGGGCATCTGGATGGGAAGAGTGTACAGGGATGTGGACCAACTGCTGGCAGATAGGACTAGATTAATTTAGGATATCTGGTTAGTCTGGCAAATTGGACTGAAGGGATATTTCTCTGACAAAAATATAAAAGCAGGGATGTACCTCTGATGCTTTATAAGGCTCTGGTCATACTAGATTTAGAATATTGTGAGCAAGTTTGGGCCCAATACCTCAGGAAGGATGTATTCGTCCTGGAGTGGATCCAGAGGAGGTTCATGAGAATGATTCCAGGAATGAAAGGCTTAACATATGAGGAACTTTGGGACAATACTCAATGGACTTTGGAAGGATGAGGGGGGATCTCACTGAAACCTGCAGAATACTGAACGGCCTGGACAAATTGCACATTGGGATGGTCTTTCCATTGGCAGGAGAGACGAGGACCCGAGGGCACAGCCTAAGAGTAAAGGGAAGACCCTTTAGAACAGAGATAAAGGGAAACGTCTTTAGCCAGAGAGCAGTGAATCTGTGGAATTCATTATCATAGAAGGCTGAGGAGGTCAGGTCGTTGAATATAATTAAAACAGAGTTAAGTTCTTAATTGCCAAGAGGACCAAAGTTGCAGGGAAAAAGCGGGGAAAAAGGGTTTGAAAAACCTGTCAGCCATCGTTTAATGGTGGAGCAGACTCAATGGGCCAAATGGTGTAATTTCTGCTTCTGTTGAGCCAATATGTCTGGTAATTTATAGAATGTAAAAAATCCCAGTGCACTATTTGTGGAAAAGCAGACTCGTTTTTATCAAGTGTTTTTAAAACGCCTTATTGAATCCCTGGTGCTGTTTATTGTTAAGTTCTGTCATAAGGCCGACCACATTGCACCAATTAAAGCACAAATGTATTCTTTAATGAAAATGAAAGCATGAATCCCAAGAACAATAATTGATAAGTAATTTAATACTGGGTAATTACATAAGCATTGGTATGTTGGGTATTTAGAGTTAGCAGGTCTCCAGCATGGAGACAGGCCCTTTGGTCCATGCCAACCAAAACCCCATTTCCCTGCACTTGCCCATATCCTTCTCATCCTTTCCTAACCATGTATTTATTCAAATGCCTTTTAAATGTTGTTAATGTACCTGCCTCAATCACTTCCACTGGAAGCTCATTTCATTTGCGTACCACCCTCTGTGTAAAAAAAGTTGCTCCTCAGGTTCCCTTTTATTCTTTCCCCTTTCACCTTAAACTGATGCCCTCTCGTCCTCGATTCCCTAACCCTGGGAAAAAGACTGAGTGCATTCACCCTATCCGTGCCTCTCATGATCTAGATTCCCCCCCCTCCTCAGTCTCCTACACTCCAGAAAAAGGTCCTAGCTTGTCCACGTCTCCCTATAACTCAGGCCATTGAGTCCAGGCAACATCCTTGTAAACCTCTTATGCACTCTTTCCAGTTTAATAACATCCTTCCTATAACAAGGTGACAAAAACTGAACACACTAATCCCAAGTGCGGCCTCACCAACATCCTGTACAACTACAACATAACTTCCCAAGTTCTGTACTCAATGCCTTGACTGATGAAGGCCAGTGTGCCAAAAGCTGCCTTCACTGCCCTGTCTACCTGTGACTCCACTTTTAGAGAATTGTGAATCTCTAATCAAAGATCCCTCTACTCCTTTAATGTTGTACCATTCACCATGAAACTCCTAGCTTGATTGGACTTTTCAAAATGCAAGACCTCACACTTACCTATATTAAACTCCATCTGCCATTTCTCTGCCCACTTCCCCAGCTGATCAAGGTCCTACTGCGATTTCTGATAACCTTCCTTGCTGTCCACTGTACAGCCTATTTTAGTGTCATCAGTGAAGTTACTAATCCTGCCTTGTATATTCTTATCCAAATCATTGATATAGATTAGAAGCAGTAATGGGCCCAATACTGATCGCTGAGGCACGCCACTAGTCACAGGCCTGCAGTCCGACAGGCATCTTTCCACTGTTACCCTCTGCTTCCTGCCATCAAGCCGATTTTGTATCCAATTTGCCTGCTCCCCCTGGATTTCATGCGATCTAACCTTCCAGAGCAGTCTACTGTTACTACATGGGGTAAACCCTCCTGCTTAATTTAAACCAGTAACACAAAAGATTTATCTTGTGCAATAATCTGTGAATGTTTGAGAGACCGAGAACTACTTAAGGCAAAAATTAGCAACTTTATTTCTTCAAGTATGACAGAGAATAATTAACTAACAACTATTTACAACTCCTTCCTCTAACCTAACTTTTACCTTCCCTTCTATAATACTAGTCCGATTAAGATTCACCAAAAATTCATTTTCAAAACCAGCCAGCTGTCGAATCTTCTATTTGGATCTTTGTGTCGTCTTTTCTTCTGAGGGACCATGCTTCACAGGTCACAGATCGATAAAAGTACCTTGAAGAGAGCTATTCTCCGGACAGTGTGCAGATGTTGTTGGTTTGGTAGTTCTTCTCTCAACTGTTCAATTTTCCCCAGTGTTATACTCCTAAAGCATTGGATTGCGTCATTTAAGATTATCAATATACTAAATTCAAACTTGATTAGAGTTTTGTATTTTTTTGGGGGTATAATTTAAACTGGCCCAATTTGAATTTGTTTTGTCGTCTCCAGGCAACCAGCTAATAGAGTTGTTTGACCAAATGTTACATTATATCTTGTTCGGAACACTTGGTACTGTGTCAGGTAGTTCTGCTCGTGTTTAACTCTCTTAAAAGTATAGAACACCCACATCTTTATAACACACCATGTGGAACCTTATCAAAGGTTTTACTGAACTCTAAATAGACTGTCTACTGGCCTGGCCTCGTCAACCTTCCTGGTCACTTCATCAAAGAACGCTAACAAATTTGTGAGGCTTGATCTCCCACTCACAAAGCCATGCTGATTACTCCTAATCAAACTCTGTCTTTCCAAATGCATGTATATCTTATCCCTCAGAATCTTCTCAAGTAAGTTACCTACCACAGATGATAAGTTTACTTGCCTGTAGTTCCCCAGCTTTTCTTTCCAGCCTTTCTTGAATAATGGCACAACATTCGCTACCCTCCAGTCTTCCAGGATCTCACCCGTTGCTAATCACGATGCAAAAGTGTCAGCCAGGGCCCCTGCAATTTCTTCTGTAGCCTCCTGCAGTGGGTAGGGCCAGGAGATTTTTCCACCTTCATACATTCTAATACATCGAACACCACCTCTCCTGTGATATGATCTGTCGCCAAGATATCATCGCTAACTTCCCTAAGTTCCCAAGTTGTCTTGTCTTTCTCCGTGGTAAACGCAGAGGAGAAATATTTAATGAGAACCTCGCCCATCTTCTGTGCTTCTAAACATACATGTCCACTTTGGTCTTTGAGAGGCCCTATTCTCTTTCTCTAGTTATTCTTTTTCTGCTAATATACTTAAATAGCCTCTTTGGATTCACTCTAATCTTCTCAGCCATGGCTATCTCGTGCTCCCTTTTCACCCTCCTAATTTCCTCCTTCAGCAAACTCCTATATTCCCTGTATACCTCCAGGATTCCTTTAATCCCACCTGCCTGTACCTGAAATACGCCATCTCCTTTTTTCTGGTCAAAGCCTCAATATCTCTTGTCATCCAGGGTTCCCTATTCCTGCCAACCTTGCCCTTCACCCTCACAAGAAGATATAGACCTTGAACTCGAGCTATCTCACTTTTAAAGACTTCCCACTTGACAGAGGTCCCTTTGCCTACAAACTACTCAAATCAATCCCTGCAAGCTTCTGTCTAATTCCATCAAAATTCACCTTGCCCCAATTTAGAACTTGAACCTATGGACCATTTTTGTCCCTCTCCATAACTATTTTTAAAATTAACAAAAATGTGGTATCTGGTCCCAAAGTGCTCCCCTGCTCTCACCTCAGTCACCTGTTCTGTCCTATTTCTCAAGAGTAGGTTGAGTTTTGCCCCTTTCCAAGTAGGACCCTCTATATACTGCTTGAGAAAACTTTCCTGAATGCACTTAGCAAATTTCACCCCATCTAATCCCTTAACACTCTGGCAGTTCCAGTCTATGTTAGGAAAATTAAAATTCCCTACTCTGACAACCCTATTACTCCTGCAAGTCTCCCCAATCTCCCTGCATATTTGTTCCTCTAATTCCCGTTGACTATTTGGGGGCCAATAGTACAACCCCAACGACGCCACCATCCCCTTCTTATTTCTTAGCTCCATCCACAAAACCTCACTGGATGATCCTTTCCACTTATTTCATCTCTGATTACTGCTGTGATACTCGCCTTAATCAAAAATGCAACTTCCCCTCCTCTCCTTCCATCACCTCTGTCCTGTCTAAAGCACCCGTACCCTTTGATCCTCCCTTAGCCATGCTTCTCTAACGGCTATAATATCCCAGTCCCATGTACCTATCCACATCGAGTTCGTCGGTCTTACTTGTCAGCCCTCTTGCATGGCAATAAGTGCAATTTAATCCAACAGGCATTCCTTGCTCCCTGTCATTTCCAGCCTGACCTGTCTCTTCAACTTAGTATTTCTGATTATTGTATCTCATTCGAGCGTCTCACTTATCTCCCTGCTGTTGAGGGTCCCACACCGTTGCCAATCTAGTTTAAACCCTCCCTTGCAGCAATAGCAAACCTGGCTGCCAAGATATTGGTCCCCCTCCAGTTCAGGTGCAACCCGTCCCTCTTGAACAGGTCAGCTCTGCCCTAGAAAAGATCCCAATGATCTAAAAATCGGAATCCCTGCCCCCGCAACCATTTTTAGCCACGCATTCATCTGCAATATTCTCTGTTTTCATCCTCACCAGCACGTGGCACCGGAGGTAATCTGGAGATCATCACCAACATGGTCCTGCTTTTTAACTTTTCCTTGCTCTCTCTAATCACTCTACAGGATCTCAACCCTATATCTATCTATGGCATTTGTGCCAATGTGTGCAATGACTTCTGGCTACTCACCCTCCCCCTTGAGAATGTTCTGCAGCCACTCTGAGATATCCTGGACCTTGGCACTGGGGAGGCAACACTGGATTCCAGTTTGCGGCCACAGAATCTTCTATCTGTCCCTCTAACTATTGAGTCTCCTATCTCTAAGGTTCCGTTTACCTTTATCTTTGCGGCTGTGCCCCAGAGTCGGTCATAGTACCACCAACTTGGCTACTGCTGCTTTCCCCTGAATGGTCATCTCCTCCCCAACTATCTGAAATGGAATACTTATTTTTGAGGGGAATGGTCACAGGGGACTTCTGCAGTCTCTGCCTATTCCCTTTGCCTCTCCTGGTGGTCACACAGTTACATTCTGCCTGCACCTTAGGTGTGACCACCTTGTTAGGTTCTTTTTCTTGAGATTCTTACTTAATGCAACTGCAATATGTCAACATCTCTGAACAGCCAAAAGTTATTGCGCATGTACAAGCTTTGGAGGATCAATTAACACACTTTGCAAAGCTTGTGAAGCGTGCCAAGCAAAGCTCTCGGAACAAGGGAACAGTTTTTCCTTTATATCAAATCTTACATCACGGTCAGTAATGCCCACAAGACAACCCCCAGCCACTCCCCCACAATGCAGTGACTTGACCATTTCCAGAAACAATGTAATGTAAATCATCCGTTAGTGGAAAGATCTGTTGTAAAAATTTTTTTAACTACAGGATGTGATCAGAATTTTAATTGCATTGTTCTTATTGATTCTGAATAGGAGATGATGATGTAATTTTTTTACTCCGAGCAATAGGAGATGGCAATATCTGCAAGATAGAGAAACATACCATCCTACCCTTGGGATATTCAATTTCTTGCACGTCAGCAGAGCAAATTAATGCTTTAACATCTCAATCTCATTAAAACTCTTATCTATAAAGTGTTCAGCATCTCTGATCCTGAGTGCATCCAGCTGCAGTTCCCTAACGTTCTCCCAGGAGCTAAGCTGACTTCCCACGGGTGTAGTTATCAGAGGTATTGGAGGTCTCTCTGAGCTTCCACGATCTGCAGGAGGAACATGTGACTGCCCTAACTGCCATCTTAACTGTTGTAAAACTAAAAAGGAAAGTTAAAAGAACTTTACCTGAGCTTACCTGTTCCTCTTGCTGAAACACTGCTCTCCAAAGCATTTGTAGCCAAAGCCTTACTACTTTGCTATCAATGATTTTGCAATAGCACATCTCTCTACCCCTCCACTTTTTTTTGGTTTCATCTTTACTTTCAAAATAACTGAATTTTGTTTCTTTATATTTAGGTATGAGGTATAAAATTGTGCTACTGTACAACTCTTGCAGCAAGTGTAACTTCTTGAACAAATGAATATTCTATTGTGACTGAAACATTATTATGACTGCAGTTTTCATATGCAGTGACTGAATAAATAGTCATACATATAAACATATGAGTTAGGAGAACAAATGTCAATTCGGCTCTTCAAACATGCTCCACCATTTAATAGAGCATAGGTGATCCTTTTGTGTTCCAGTTCAACTTTCTCATCTACCCTATAAAATCTTAGCTTCTGGTTAGGCAAGAGAATTAATCAAATTGTCTCAATAATGTCTAATGACCCCTCCTTTCTGAGGCAGAAAACACAAAAATCTCTCAAATCTCTGAGAGAAAACCTGTCCCCTCAGCTCTGTCCCAAAAGGGCAATCCCTAATTTTAAATTAGTGTCCCCGAGGTCTGGACTCAAGGGTCAACATCTTTGTCATGTTCCCCTTGTCACTACCATTCAAGTTCTTTTAAACCTAGTCAAATCACCCTCAATTCATATAATGTGCAGTGAAAACTACCTGATTCTGTCTGGTATTTCTTAATAAGACAACCTACTCATTCTGTTTATCACTGTACCACCTCAAATACATTTTCACCTTTCTTTAAATAAGGAGACCAAATTATACATAGTATTTGTGATGCGGTCTCAATAATGCTGTACCATGGCCTCCTGAATTTTATGCTCAATTCCTCTTTAAATAAAGGTTAGTATTTCATTAGTTGCCTTAACCACTTGCTGTATCTGCATGCTAACATTTTGTGACTCATGCACTACAACACTTAGAATTTCAAGACAATGATGTATCTATTGTCTCCTTCCATTTAAATGATAGTCTTATTTTTGCCAAAATGAACAACTTCGCATTTTCCTATGTATATGCCATCTGTCATATTTTTGCTCATTTACTTAACCAATCTATATCAGTCTACGTCCTTATTATAACAGTCGCATAAATGGGTTAACCCCAGGAAGGGTGAGAGAGGTCGGCACCTAGGGCAGGAGTCTTTTGTGGATATACCCATTTCAAACGGGTATGCTGTTTTGGAAAATGTAGGGGGTGATGGATTCTCAGGGGAACATAGTTTCTGGTAGTGAGACTAATGCAACGAGGGGTACGTCGGCTTCCAAGAGATCAATTGTGTTAGGTACAGACAGATGTTTCTGTGGCCAGCAGAGAAAAAGTAGAATGGTGTGTTGTTTCCCTGGTACCAGGATCAAGGATGTCTCAGAGAGGGTGCAGAATGTTCTCAAGGAGGAGACGGACCAACAGGAGGTCATTGTCCACATTGGAACCAACGGCTTTGGAAGGGAAAAGGTCGAGACTCTGAAGAGAGGATATAGAAAGTTAGGCAGGAATTTTAAAAGGTGGTCCTCGATGGTAGTAATATCTGGATTACTCCCGATGCTTTGAGCTAGTGAGGCTAGGAATAGGAGGATCGAGCAGATGAACGTCTGGGTAAAAGTGAAGACTGCAGATGTTGGAGGTCAGAGTCGAGAATGTGGTGCTGGAAAAATACAACAGATCAGGCAGCATTCGAGTAGCAGGAGAATCGACATTTTAGGAAAAAGCCCTTCATCAGGACAGAGGCAGTGAGCCAAGGGGTTGGCGAGATAAATGGGAGGGGGGTGGGGCTGGGGTAAGGTAGCTGAGAGTGCACTAGGTTGATGGAGTTGGGGGTAAAGGTGAAATGTTGGAGTGGATAGGTGGGAAGGAAGATTGACAG
>NC_057719.1:7071313-7075499 GCF_004010195.1 Chiloscyllium plagiosum
GGATTCACATTTTTGGATAATTGGAATCTCTTTTGGGGTAGAAGTGACCTGTACAAGAAGGACGGATTGCACCTAAATTGGAAGAGGACTAATATACTGGCAGGGAAATTTGCTAGAACTGCTTGGGGTGATTTAAACTAGTAGAGTGAGGGTGGGGTGGGGGGAGTGGAACCCAGTGAGATAGTGAGGAAAGAGATCGATCTGAGACTGGTACAGCTGAGAACAGAAGTGAGTCAAACAATCAGGGACAGGGTAGGACTAATAAATTAAACTGCATTTATTTCAATGCCAGGGCCTAACAGGGAACGCAGATGAACTCAGGGCATGGTTAGGAACATGGGACTGGGATATCATAGCAGTTACGGAAACATGGCTCAGGGATGGGCAGGACTGGCAGCTTATATTCCAGGATACAAATGCTACAGGAAGGATAGAAAGGGAGGCAAGAGAGGAGGGGGAGTGACATTTTTGATCAGGGATAGCATTACAGCTGTGCTGAGGGAGGATATTCCCGGAAATACATCCAGGGAAGTTATTTGCGTGGAACTGAGAAATAAGAAAGGGATGATCACCTTATTCCGATTGTATTCTCGACCCCCCCAATAGTCAGAGGGAAATTGAGAAACAAACTTATAAGGAGATCTCAGCTATCTGTAAGAATTATAGGGTAGTTATGGTAGGGGATTTTAACTTGCCAAACCTCGACTGGGATTGCCATAGTGTTAAAGGTTTAGATGGAGAGGAATTTCTTAAGTGCGTACAAGACACTTTTCTGATTCAGTATGTGGATGTACCTACTAGAGAAGGTGCAAAACTTGCCCGACTCTTGGGAAATAAGGCAGGGCAGGTGACTGAGGTGTCAGTGGGGGAGCACTTTGGGGCCAGCGACCATAATTCTACTCGTTTTAAAATAGTGATGGAAAAGGATAGACCAGATCTAAATTGGAGAAAGGCCAATTTTGAGGGTATTAGGCATGAACTTTCAAAAGCTGATTGGAGGCAGATGTTCGCAGGTAAAGGGATGGCTGGAAAATGGGAAGCCTTCAGAACTAAGATAACAAGAATCCAGAGAAAGTATATTCCTGTCAGGGTGAAAGGGAAGGCTGGTAGGTATAGGGAATGCTGGATGACTAAAGAAATTGAGGAGAAAGTGAGGTCTGCAGATGCTGGAGATCAGAGCTGGAAATGTGTTGCTGGAAAAGCGCAGCAGGTCAGGCAGCATCCAGGGAACAGGAGAATCGACGTTTCGGGCATAAGCCCTTCTTCAGGGCTTATGCCCGAAACCCTGACAATCAGCAATAGTTTCATGGTCATCATTAAACTCTTATTTCCAGATTATTGAATTCATATTGCACCATCTGCCATAGCGGAATGACAGGTTCCAGAACATTGCATGGGTCTCTGGATTAATAATCCAGTGATAATACCATTAGGCCATTGCCACTCCATTAGACCTGCATTTATTGTCCATCCCAGTTAACAGTCAGCCGCATCACTGTGGGTGTAGAGTCACATGAGGGAGGTGATGATCCAGTGGTATTATTGCCAAACTTGATAATCCAGAGGCTGTGGTAATGTTCTGGGGATGTGGCTTCAGAGCATGCCATGGCAGGTGATGGAATTAAAAGTTTAATGATGACCATTAAACCTCTATCAATTTTTTTGGGAAAAATCTATATCATTTACGAATGTATGTTAAGGAAGCAAATTGCTGTTCTTACCCAGTCAGGCCTACATGTCATTCCAGACCCACAGTTATGTGATTGACTCTGAACTGGCCTTTGGGATTCGGGATGGGTAATACATGTTGGCCTAGCCAGCAGGTTGACAGGTTTCACATTAGTGAGCCAGATGAGTTTTACAACAGTTGGCAGTGGTTACCTGGTTGCCATTAAGCTAGTTTTTAATTCCAAACTTTTTTATTGAATTCAAATTTTGTTATCTTCCATGGTGAGATTCGGGTGGTGGTGGAGGGTTGTTTTTCAGACTGGAGGCCTGTGACCAATGGAGTGCCACAAGGATCGGTGCTGGGTCATTTGTCATTTACATAAATGATTTGGATGCAAGTATAAGAGGTACAGTTAGTAAGTTTGCAGATGACACCAAAATTGGAGGTGTCGTGGACAGCGAAGGAGGTTACCCCAGATTACAACAGGATCTGGACCAGATGGGCCAATGGGCTGAGAAGTGGCAGATGGAGTTTAATTCCGATAGAGGCAAGGTGGCGCATTTTGGGAAAGCAAATCTTAGCAGCACTTATACACTTAATGGTAAGGTCCAAGGGAGTGTTGCGGAACAAAGAGACCTTGGAGTGCAGGTTCATAGCTCCTTGAAAGTGGAGTTGCAGGTAGATAGGATAGTGAAGAAGGCGTTTGGTATGCTTTCCTTTATTGGTCAGAGTACTGAGTACAGGAGTTGGGAGATCATGTTGCGGCTGTACAGGACATTGGTTAGGCCACTGTTGGAATATTGCGTACAGTTCTGGTCTGCTTCCTATCGGAAAGATGTTGTGAAACTTGAAAGGGTTCAGAAAAGATTTACAAGGATGTTGCCAGGGTTGGAGGATCGGAGCTATAGGGAGAGGCTGAACAGGCTGGGGCTGTTTTCTCTGGAGCGTCGGAGGCTGAGGGGTGACCTTTATAGAGGTTTATAAAATTGAGTGTCATGGATAGGATAAATAGACAAAGTCTTTTCCCTGGGGTTGGGGAGTCGAGAACTAAAGGGCATAGGTTTATGGTGAGAGGGGAAAGATATGAAAGAGACCTCAGGGGCAACCTTTTCACTCAGAGGCTGGTACGTGTATGAAATGAGCTGCCAGAGGATGTGGTGGAGGCTGGTACAATTGCAACATTTAAGAGGCATTTGGATGGGCATATGAATAGGAAGGGTTTGAAGGGATATCGGCCGGGTGCTGGCAGGTGGGACTAAATTGGGTGGATATCTGGTCGGCATAGACGGGTTGGACCGAAGGGTCTGTGTCCTATGCTGTACATCTTTATGACTCTACATCATCTTTGTGACATACTTTTCTCTCCCTTTGTCATCTGAAAATTTAGCTACCACGTCTTTGTTTCCCTCACCTAAATCATTCGTAGACATTGCAAGAAATTGAGAGAGCACTGAACCCTTTGGATTCCCACTCATCATATCCTACCTCTCCGAAAAACCTATTTATGCATACTGTCTTTTACGTTGACGCTTTGAATGTTTTGCAATAATTTATCTCATGATTGTATTTATTGTAATGCCACTGCATTAAAAATGCTTTTATGACCATTGCATACAGAAAAGATGCATTGTTATTGTCTTCTGGCTGAGGAGAAAAGATTCACACAGATGGTGACGGTCAAGAAAGCACATCAACGTCTCCTGTCCCTCAAGTGGCTAAGGAAATTTGGCATGTCCATAAGGGTTATCACCAACTTTTGTAGATGCACCACAGAAAGCATCCGACCTGGGTACATTACAGCGTGGTACGGCAGCAACACTGCCTTGGGCAATAAGAAACCACAGAGTTGTGAACACAGCCCAGACCATTATGCAAATGAACCTTCCATCCATGTAGCTGAAAATGTGTTGCTGGAAAAGTGCAGCAGGTCAGGCAGCATCCAAGGAACAGGAGAATCGACGTTTTGGGCATGAGCCCTTCTTCAGGAATGAGGAAAGTGTGTCCAGCAGGCTAAGATAAAAGGTAGGGAGGAGGGACTTGGGGGAGGGGCGTTGGAAATGCGATAGGTGGAAGGAGGTCAAGGTGAGGGTGATAGGCCGGAGAGGTCAGGAAGAAGATTGCAGGTTAGGAAGGCGGTGCTGAGTTCGAGGGATTTGACAGAGACAAGGTGGGGGGTTCCGAAAAGACCACTCCCTCCGTGACTCCCTCGTCAGGTCCACAACCCCCACCAACCCAACCTCCACTCCCGGCACCTTCCCCTGCAACCGCAAGAAATGCAAAACTTGCGCCCACACCTTCCCCCTTACCTCCCTCCAAGGCCCCATGGGATGCTTCCATATCCGCCACAAATTCACCTGCACCTCCACACACATCATCTATTGCATCCGCTGCACCCGATGTGGCCTCCTCTATATTGGGGAGACAGGCCGCCTACTTGCGGAACGTTTCAGAGAACACCTCTGGGACACCCAGACCAACCAACCCAACCACCCCGTAGCCCAACACTTTAACCCCCCC
>NC_057719.1:7075578-7100199 GCF_004010195.1 Chiloscyllium plagiosum
GAACTCAGCACCGCCTTCCTAACCTGCAATCTTCTTCCTGACCTCTCCGCCCCCACCCCACTCCGGCCTATCACCCTCACCTTGACCTCCCTCCACCTATCGCATTTCCAACGCCCCTCCCCCAAGTCCCTCCTCCCTACCTTTTATCTTAGCTTGCTGGACATTCTTACCTCATTCCTGAAGAAGGGCTTATGCCCGAAACGTCGATTCTCCTGTTCCTTGGATGCTGCCTGACCTGCTGCGCTTTTCCAGCAACACATTTTCAGCTCTGATCTCCAGCATCTACAGACCTCACTTTTTCCTTCCATCCATGTACTCCATCAACACCTCTCATTGCCACAGAAGGGCAGCCAACATCTCAAAGACCCCTCCCACCCTGGTTTTACTCTCTTCCAACCTCTTCCATCAGGCAGAAGATACAGAAACTTAAGCACACATACCAACAGGTTCGAGAACCTCATCTTCCCTACTGTTATAGGCAACAGCATGGACCTCTCAAGTTTCAAATCTAATGATGTTACTTTTGTACATTACTTGTGTCGCCATAACTTTGTCTGTCTCACTGTGACTGCACACCCTATAATCTATTTGTCCTTGTTTGCTATGATCTGCCTGTACTGCATACAAAACAAAACTTTTGTCTGTACTTCGGTACATGTGACAACAATAGCTCAAACAAACTGAAGAACTAGCACTCGTTATTGAAGCTGGGCAACCGCCTTTCCCCAAGAACACTCAAGCTTGATTTTAAGTTGTGAATGATGACTTGTATGAATAAAGTGTGAAATTTTAGCTGAGACATATCTCTAAATACAAAAACAAAATTGGTGCAAAAAATGTAAAGTAAAAATATAACATACTGTAAACATGCAGGTCAGAGGAATAGAGTTGACCTTTCATCAGTGCCCTATAAATGCTTTTTTCAGCACGTAATTAAGCATCTGTCTATACTTGTTTTATAAGCTGGTTGTTCTGCAGTTGGTGGTCAGCCTTTTGAATTCTACTGCAGTGTTCTGTCATTTTGATGTTTATACAAATTCAGTAAAGGTTCACTAACCTGAAATCGAATATAGTAGTTTACTGAAGTGAGTTGTTAATAATGACAGCATTAACCCGAATATTTTTAAATTTTGAAAAACAATAACCAGAGTAATTGACACAGATGACATTATTCCTTCATTTATGGGAACAACCTTCATGACTCACTGATATATGTTGGGTTTGAGTTGTGAAAGAAAAATTGCATTTAAAATTTCGGAACTTAAGGAATTAACGCACCTTTGCTTTTACAGATATTTAGAGTCATAGAGATGTACAGCATGGAAATACACCCTCAGTCAAACTTGTCCATGTTAGGATATCCTAACCTAATCAAGCTCAATTTGCTAGTACTTGACCCATATCCCTCTAAACGCTTCCTATTCATAGACCCATGCCTTTTAAAAGTTGTACTTATACCAGCCTCGACCATTTCCTCTGACAGCTCATTCCATACACGCACCACCCTCTCCATGCAATGGTTGCTCCTAAGGTTCCTTTTAAATTTTTTCCCCCCCCACCTTTTCAAGTTTCACAACATTCTTCCAATAGAAAGGAGAACAGAATTGCACACAGTATTTCAAAGGTGGCCTAATCGATGTTACATACAGATGTAACATGACCTTGGAAAGCATACCAAACGCCTCCTTCACTATCCTATCTACCTGCGACTCCACTTTCAAGGAGCTATGAACCTGCACTCCAAGGTCCCTTTATACAACACCACCACCCAGGACCTGAGCATTTGTGGGCGGCACAGTGGCACAGTGGTTAGCACTGCTGCCTCACAGCGCCAGAGACCCGGGTTCAATTCCCGCCTCAGACGACTGACTGTGTGGAGTTTGCACATTCTCCCCGTGTCTGCGTGGGTTTCCTCCGGGTGCTCCGGTTTCCTCCCACAGTCCAAAGATGTGCAGGTAAGGTCATTCATCTCAGTTCACGAGTTCTCCGCAGGCGTTTCTAGGCCAATCTTAAACTACTTTATGGGCGGCACAGTGGTTAGCGCTGATGCTTCACAGCACCAGAGACCCAGGTTCAATTCCCGCCTCAGGCGACTGACTGTCCACACTAAGTAATCTAATCTAATCTAATCTAAGTGTATAAGTCCTGCTCTAACTTTCTTTTGCAAAATGCAGTACCTCATATTTAGTTGCTAGAAATTAGAAGGAATGTGATTAGTATTAGAGAAGTTCATTGAAAGTGAAGGTGGCGTTTGGTGCGCTTTCCTTTATTGGTCAGAGTATCAAGTACAGGAGTTGGGAGGTCATGTTACAGCTGTACAGGACATTGGTTAGGCTGCTTTTGACATTGTATACAATTTTGTTCTCCTTCCTATTGGAAAGATGTTGTGAAACTTGAAAGGGTTCAGAAAAGATTTACAAGGATGTTGCCAGGGTTGGAGGATTTCAGCGACAGGAAGAGGCAGAATAGACTGGGGCTGTTTTCCTTAGAGCGTCGGGGTGACCTTTTATAGAGGTTTATAAAATCATGAGGGGCATGGATAGGATAAATAGACAAGGTCTTTTCCCTGGGGTGGGAGTGTTCAGAACTAGAGACCATAGGTTTACGGTGAGAGAGGATGAATTTAAAAGGAACCCACGGGGTAACGTTTAACACAGGGTGGTGTGTTTGGAATAACCCACCAGAGGAAGTGGTGGAGGCGGGTACAATTACAACATGTAAAAGGCATCTGGATGAACATATGAACCGGAATAATTTTAGAGGGATATGGACCAAGTGCTGGCGAATGGGATGAGATTAATTTTGGGATACCTGGTTGGCGTGGATAAGTTGGACCGAAGGATCTCTTTCTGTGCTTTACATATCTAATTGCTCTAAGTGATAGTGAAAGGAAAAGTTGGAATAATACAGTGACATTGGGAGAAACAGTGCGGTAGTGGCTGGGGAGCCGATTACAGTTAGGTCATGGTGGGAGAGAAGTTTAGGATTGAACAATATTTTGCTTACTCATGATGTGAGAGGGAGTGCATGTATGTTTGTCAAAATTATATTTAGGCTGCAGATTGCACAAATGGGAGATGTATTTCCTGAGTGTTGAAGACAAGATTTCAATTCTAAGGTACTAAAATTAACAGAGTACTCAGAAACCATTTTGTAACGAGGCAGGACAATGTGGACATCGGTTGCTCGGCATGCATTTATTGCACATCCCTGGATGCCTTGGAGAAGTTTACACTGCTGCAGTCTTTGTGGTGTAGGAACACCTAAAGTAGTGTCATAGAGATGTACAGCATGGAAACAGATCTTTCGGTCCAAATCGTCCATACCGACCAGATATCCCAACCTAGTCTAGTCCCACTTGCCAGCACCCAGCCCATATCCCTCCCAACCCTTCCTATTCATGTTCCCATCCAGATGCCTTTTAAAAGTTGCAATTGTATTAGCCTCCACCACTTCCTTTGGCAGCTCATTCCATACACATACCACCCTCTGCGTGAAAACGTTGCCCCTTGAGTGTCTTTTGTGTCTTTCCCCTCTCACCCTAAACCGAAGCCCTCTAGTTCTGGACGACTCCACCCCAGGGAAAAGACTTTGTTTATTTATCCTATCCATGCCCCTCATGATTTTATAAATCTCTAAAAGGTCATCCCTCCGCCTCTGACACTCCAGGGAAAACAGTCCCAGCCTATTCAACCTTTCCATACAGCTCAAATCCTCCAACCCTGGCAACATCCTTGTAAGTCTTTTTTGAACTCTTTCAAGTTTCGCAATATCCTTCCGCAGCCTGACCTCCCAACTCCAGTACTCAGTACTCCGACCAATAAAGGAAAGCTCCTCCTCCACTACCCTATCTACCTTCAACTCCACTTTCAAAGAGCTATGAACCTGCACTCCAAGAACTCTGATCAGCAGCACTCCCTAGGACCTTACCGTTAAGTGTATCAGTCCTGCTAAGATATGCTTTCCCAAAAGACACCCTCCAACGCATCTTGTCTACATCCCGCACCTCCGCCCTCAGACCCCACCCCTCCAACCGTAACAAATCTTATATCCTGAAATAGCTCCAAATGAATTGATATATTGTATCAAATGGGGTATGGAGGTCCTCGGGTTTGATAAAAACAGAAGGACATCACTCGCATACAATGTAATCTTGTGTGCCCTCGATCCCACTTCCGGAGCGGTTATGTGGACGTTCTGACGAATGGCGTCTGCCAGCGGCTCGATCACCAACGTAAACAACAATGGTGAGAGGGGGCAGACTTGCCGACTACCCCTACCAATCCTAAAATTCCCAGACTTCACCCCGTTGGTGATGACCACGGCCCGAGGGTAGCAATATAAAATCTCCTGGTGTGAATCTGAGAGGTGTTCTGAGGCGGAAGATGAGGCGTTCTTCCTCCAGGCGTCTGGTGGTGAGGGAGCATCAATGTGGACTTCAACAGTTTCCTCATTTCCCCTTCCCCCACCTCACCCTAGTTCTAAACTTCCAGCTCAGCACCGTCCCCATGACTTGTCCGGACTTGTCCTCAAAATGGCTGCCTATCTCCTTTTCCACCTATCCACTCCACCCTCTCCTCCCTGACCTATCCCCTCCCCCACTCACCTATTGTACTCTATGCTACTTTCTCCCCACCCCCACCCTCCTCAAGCTTATTTCTCCACACTTCAGGCTCTCTGCCTTTATTCCTGATGAAGGGCTTTTGCTGAAACATCGATTTTCCTGCTCCTCGGATGTTGCCTGAACTGCTGTGCTCTTCCAGCACCACTAATCCAGAATCTGGTTTCCAGCATCTGCAGTCATTGTTTTTACCTTTCCCAAAATGCAGTACTTCTCATTTATCTAAATTAAACTCCATCTGCCACTCCTCAGCCCATTGGCCCATCTGATCAAGATCCTGTTGTAATCTGAGGTAACCTCCTTCACTCTCCACTACACCTCCAATTTTGGTGTCATCTACAAGTTTACTAACTATATCTCTTATGCTCGCATCCAAATCATTTCTATAAATGACAAAGTAGTGGACCCAGCACCAATTCTTATGGCACTCCACTGGTCACAGACCTCCAGTCTGTTCAGTGAATTCAGGATTTTGAGGTGACATCACTGAAGGAATGATGAAGATATTGAGTAGCATGAGTATCTTGCAAGTGATGTTTCCTTACTTCTGCTTCTCTTCTCTCCCCCCTCCCCCCCGGCAAATGGTCGAGGTTTCTGGTTTGGAAAGTGATGTTGAAGTAGCTTTGGTGAGTTGTTGCAATGCATTTTTAGATGATGCATGCTGCTGCCACTGTGTGTCGGTGATGAAGAAGTGAATATTGAAGGTGGGGATGACGTACTAATCAATTTGCTGCTTTGTCCTGGGCGTTGTCAAATTTTGGGTCCCATTGGAGCTGTACATATCTAGGTAAGTGGAGAGTGTTCTATCAGACTCCTAATTGTGCCTTATAAATGGTAGTTAACTTTGACTCCCCAAACCTGAGGTGCCATGACAAAATGTGCCTTTGAGGGAATCATTCTATCCTGTTTTCACTTGAAATGAGATGATGTAAATGTGGTGGCGAGGTGTCTGTTTCAAGGAAAGCAGAGTACAGCACACTACGGTATAATGCGACAGTTGTGTTCCTCTCTAACCTTACGTTATGGAAAACAGCTATAGAAAATCGCGCTGTAGAAGATTGCGAGAGAGAATCACTATCTGTTCAGTAGAAAGCTTGTGTTATCCAAGCAGCGTCCTTTATTTGTCAATCACACTATAGCTAATCTGCATTGATGAAATGTGCTTTATACCAGAATGACCTATAAATAGCTTTTTGTTTTTTTAAAAACATTAGACAAAAGCATGAATGGGTATAGCCAGGCTGGCTCAGATCCAGGCTTTCAGTTTTTGCAATGGTTTGTTGAATGGGGTTTTGGAGTTAAAGCTGCCAGGTACATCTTGCTTTTGTGCTGTCTCTCATACCCACATGTTGGAAATGGTCACTGCATGGCACTTGTCTGGCGTGAACCTGGGTGGCCACTAATCAGCTCAAGATTAGTAGTTCTACAAGATGATTAGGGGGTTAGATAGGGTTGACAGTGTGAACCTTTTCCCGCGTATGGAGTCGGGTATTACAAGGGGGCATAGCTTTAAATTAAGGGGGGGTAGATATAGGACTGAAGTTAGGGGTAGGTTCTTCACTCAGCGAGTCGTAAGTTCATGGAATGCCCTGCCAGTAGCAGTGGTGGACTCTCCCTCTTTATGGGCATTTAAGCGGGCATTGGATAGGTATATGGAGGATAGTGGGTTAGTATAGGTTAGGTGGGCTTGGATCGGCGCAACATCGAGGGCCAAAGGGCCTGTACTGCGCTGTATTCTTCTATGTTCTATGTTCTATGTTCTGTTTTTCTGCAGACTCAAGTTACTATATGATCTGTTCCTGTTCCTATGTTCTTGCAGTATGGGTAGTATCTCTAATTGTTCTTTAACATAGTGGTGAGCTCCCTTCTTCAATCATTGCATTCCATGTGGTGTAGGTGCACCCACAGTCACATTACTTCTATATTTTTGACCCAGTTACAGTAAATTAACACATTTCCTTTGATTGCCGTATATACTCTTGTAAAAGTTGAATTTTTTAGACTATTTTTAAAGATTCAATTTATAAGGTTGACTATTACATAGGCACTAGTTTTGAGGGGCTGAAATTCATGCTGCATTTGAAATACCATATTATTAGCAAAAGTCAATTTGATCGCTCAGCTATTCCCAGGTAAAGAGGAAAAACACACTGAATTATGTTAAAGGTAATTACCAGATAAAAGCAAGGGAAACAAAAATGAATAACTGATAGTAAATTTTATTTATACGTACAGTTACAAAAATTTAACATGTCAAACATTCATTGAAATCCTGCAAAATCGCACTATTCAACATAGTTGTGGCCTGGTATAATGGCACATTTAAAATGAAGCATTTATTAAATTCTGAATGTGTAAGTGTCTTCTGTTTCCTCCCATTTACTCTTATATGTAATGACAAATTTGTCAAAAAAATAAAAGATATATGTTGCTAGTATATCTCACTTTTATTCAGATATAATGGCACAATTAAAATGATTAACGTTTTAACGATATTAACCTTTGGATGTATAATGAATAAAGTACAATAAGTGCCGATAGACTTATCACCGGTCTGAATGAATGAATGAATCAAAACATGCTGTAGTAAACCAAGTGGGGTAAGTGTAGTTATGAATGAATGAATGAATGAATGAATGAATGAAGAGAGACAATATAGTAAACAAAGAGCAATGAGTAGAGTTACCAGTATGAATGAATGAATGCAATTTTGTTTGTGGGTTAATGGGAACATGCAGTTTCCTTTGTAAAAGGTTTATAACACGATATAGTAGGGTTGACTTTTACGTGAGATATATGAAAAAATATAAGGTTTTTTAGCCCAAAATAAGGTGTCGACTTTTATGAGATCAACTTTTAACATTAATATATGATACTTCCACATTTGATTGTCTCCACCAATGGATATGGACACTGACTCCAATCGGTTACAGGATTGAAGCAGTGCATAATAGTCGGTACTTTTGGAAAGGCTGATATGGCTGTGACATCTAAAGTGTTGGTGCAGTCATTCATGTAGAAATGATTCTTAGAAAGAAAGAAGGAAAAATGATTTTAAATATATTTCAAATCTTTGGATATCCCAAAGCATTTCACAGCCATTGAGATACTTGTGCATTATAATCACTCATAATACAATGAATGTATTAACAGGTTTGTTAATGAAGCAGTAACAAACACATCATCAGTATAAACTGTGCTGTGATATTTGTAAAGGTATATGTTGGCACTTGTCATTTAGAAAGCTGTCTTGGAGTGACTATAATGGCTGCATCCTTCCATTGGTTGTAGCAGAGATATGTAACAGTTACCCAATTGTTTGATGAATAATGTATGACAAAGCATTATTTTGAGAATTAAATAAGGTTGCCTTTAATTTGGAGCAGGATAAATTTGAACAATAGATTGCTGTCGATTTAGAACTTCGTTATCTTTGAGAATCTATGCACTTAATGCAGATTATCTGTATTTGTGCTCCTGAAGGATACATAGAGTACTTCAATGAAGTGTGGACTCTTGTGAAGTGTACTGAAGAGCTCTTTTTCTACTCGAAGGTAAAGATGTTTACTAGCCACTTAGCACCATTAAAGAAAGATACTTCACATTAATCCAGCCATTGTGGGTGCTTAATTGACGTAGTGTAATCAAAATATCTTGTATCACCATTAAAAATTAATGCCTTTGTGTAAATGGTTTAGATGTCCTGTGTTCCTGTGATTGTTAATTTCACCTTTCCACCCATTTCAATAACACCAATTTTAATAAAACCCATAAAAATATGCTTAAAGTAAACATTGTTCTCAGCTAAAACTAATTTAACAATTACTTACATTTATACGAAACACAGAATATAAAAGTAGGAGTAGGCTATTTAGCTGTTTGAGCCTGCTCCGCCTGATCATCCAACTCAGTTCTGATTTATCCCATATTCTTCACCCTTTAGCCCCAAGTGCTACATCCAACTTCTAGAAATCATACAATAGTTTGGCCTTGACTGTTTTCTATGGCAGTGAATTCCACAGGTTAACCAATCTCTGCATGAATAAATTTCTCCTTACTAATGTTCTGAACAGTTTACCTTGTATTTTTACCCCTCGTTCTAGGCTCTCCCACCCATCAGGAACTGCCATCCTGTCTAGTTGGAATTTTATAGGCTTCCAAGAGATCCACCCTCATTCTTCTGATGACACACGAATATAATTCTAACCAAGGTGAGGCAATATCCTAGTGATATTATTGCTAGATTGTTAACTGGAGACTTGCCCCCACTTCTGATATGATGGAGGGAATGTGCAATCATGGGCAAAATGTTCAACACCATTCAAAACACCTCAGCTATTGCATCAGGCCATGTCCAAATGCAGCAAAATTTGGACAATATCCATGCTTGGGCTGTTAGGTGGCAAATTACATTCAAACCACACAAATGTCAAGTTAATACCATCTTGAGTTTCAATGGTGTTACCATTTGGCCAGAAACTCAACTGGACTTGTCACATACGCTAGGCGAAAGTGAGTACTGCAGATGCTGGAGATTAGAGTGAAGAGTGTGGTGCTGGAAGTGCACAGCAGGTCAGGCAGCATCCAGGGAGCAGGAAAATCTATGTTTCAGGTAAAAGTCACATATGCTGGCTGTTAGTGGCAGGTCAGAAGCTAAGAGTACTGAGGAGAAAGTGAGGACTGCAGTTCCTGGAGAGTCAGAGTTGAAAAGGGTGGTACTGGAAAAGCACAGCAGGTCAGGCATAGACTGGTAGATAGAGATCAGCTTTTTTCCAGGGTAAAGGATTCAATAACAAGAGATCACACTTTCAAGGTGAGAGGTGAAAAGTTTAAGGGGGATACACACAGCAAGTACTTTACACAGAGGGTGGTAGGTGCCTGGAACGCGTTGCCAGCCGAGGAACTAGAGGCAGGCACAGTAGATTCATTCAAGATGTGTCTAGACAGATGCATGAGTAGGTGGGGAGCAGAGGGACTCAGAGGCCTAGGAATTGGATGACCGGTTTAGACAGTGGCTTTGGATCAGCTCAGGTTGGAGGGCCGAATGGCCTGTTCCTGGGCTGTAAATTTTCTTTGCTCTTTGTTTGGGCAGCATCTGAAAGACCTTATGCCCGAAATGATGACTCTGCTGCTTCTCGGATGCTGCCTGACCTGTGTTTTTCCAGTGCCACCCGTTTTGGCTGGGAGTACTGAAGTGAGTAACTCAACTCACTCCCCAAAGCCTGTCCATTATCTACAAAGCACAAGTCAGGAGTATGATGGTTTATTCCCCACTTGCATAGATAGGTGCAGTTCCAACACTCAAGATGCTTGACACCATCTGGAGCAAAGCAGCCTGCTTGACTGGTACCATATCCACAAGCATTCACTCCTTCCACCAAAACTGTTCAGTAGCAGCAATATGCACCATCTAAAAGATGTGTTGCAGAAAATCACCATAGATTCTTAGTACTTTCCAAACCCACAACCACTTCCACCTAGAAGGAAAAGGATAACAGGTACATGAGAACACAGTCACTTGCAAGTTCCTCTCCAAACCACACTATCCAAAGTTGGAAATATATTGCCATTCCTTCACTGTTGCTGGGTCAAAGTCCTGGATTTCCCTCCCTAAGAGCATTGTGGTGCAACCTACAGTATGTGAACTGCAGCGGTTTAAGGAGGTAGTTCACCACTACGTTCTCCAGAGCGAAGGACGGGCAGTAAATGCTGTCCAGCCAGTGATGCCCATGACCTGTGAATGGATATTTCCAAAGAAAAACGGAGGTTATGTTCTGGAGACTTGGAACCAGTGATAGATTGTAGAGTTAAAAGTCTAATGATGGCCAAGACCACTGTTTATTGTCAGAAAAACCTATTGAGTTCACGACTGCCTTTTAGGGAAGGAAACTATCATCCTTACCTGGTCTGGCCTACATATGACTTCCAGCCCACAGCAAATATTGTCAACTCTTAACTGCCCTCTGGGCAATTCGGGATGAGCAATAAATTCTGGTCTCGCCAGAGATGTCCATGTCCCCTGAATGAATATTTTTTAAAAAATCATTAACATTCGTCATACATCAGTCCCCTTATCCCAAGAATTAGTCTGGTCTATGTTTGCAGCATTCCCTCTACAGTATAGCAAGAACTTCCTTTCTCTGATATGGAGACGTAAACTGCATGTAGTATTCCAGGTGTGGTCTCATGAAGGCCCTATATAATTGCAGCAAGATATCCTTGTTTCTGTATTTGAAGCTGCTCACTATGAAGGCTGACATACCATTTTCCTTCTTTACAACCTGCACCTTGAGCAACTGGTCTACAAGGGCACCCAGGTTTCATTGAATATCCTTGCTCCTCAATGTATAGAGCCATTCAGATGGTAGTCCGCCTTCCTGGTTTTGCTACTAGAGTAACCTTACATTTATCCACATTATACTGCATCTGCCATGCATTTGCCACTAATCCTGCTTCAGTGTGATTTGGATAAGTTTATCTGCAACCTCTTCACAGCTTGCTCCCTCCTACACCCAGCTTTGTGTCATCTGCAAATTTGGAGATATTCAGTTCTCTCATCCAAATTGTTCATACATATTGTGAATAGCTGGAGTTCGAGCACTGATCCCCATAAATGCCAGCAGTCACTGCCTGCTATTCAAGAAAAAACCTGTTTATTCTGACTGTTTTCTGCCTGCCAACCAATTTTCTATCCACCTCAATATACTACCCCCAATCCCATGTGCTTTAGTTTTGCGAAACTTTATAAATCTTTTAACAAAAAACTTAGCTGCTTCATAAGAGCATTACAAACCATAATTTAACACCAGGCTGCATAAAGCAATTAGGTCAGATGGCAAAAATTTTGGTTGACAAAGTAGGTTTTAATCAGAATATTAGAATTAGGCTTATTGTCACATATACGCAAATACAGGAATACACATTTACAGTGAAATGTGTACAAAGTCGTTATTTCCTCACCATCTTAGGTACGTGTTATGTTCATTTTTTTTCTGAGGTTCTTTCACACTTGATGCAACTGCAACACACCAACCTCAGTGAACAGCAACAAAATTTTATTAAGCACAGTACAGTACAAACTTTCTCCAAGAATCTTCAACACACACCTGCAGGGCTTACGGAGTTGTGGCAAAAGCTCTCCCCGAACAAAGGAAACAGTCCTTTATGCGAGATCTTTACGTCATAGTTAGTAATGCCCACAAGGCGACCCCCAGTTGTTCCCCCACAGTCATATGCCATTCAAGACACAATACAGTGACCAATTCATCCTCAGAAACAATGTAATATGAATCATCCTTTAATGGCCAAATCTGGTGTGAATTGTATTTTTTTTAAACTACAGGGAGTAGTCAGAATTCCAACTATAATGTTCTTATTGATTTCTGAATAGGGGATGAAAATGTAAATAGCTCTGAATGGCAAGGAAATGGACATATAAATAGCTCTGTAAATAGGAGATGATAAGGTAATTTTTTACAATTTATCTCTAAATCAAAGGCATCCCACCCTAGATTTGGGGCATCCAATTTCCTGCGGGTCAGCAGAGCAAGTTAACTCTTTAATATCACAGCACAAAGATGCCTAGGTATAAAATGTTAGGTATAAATTAGAAAAATAAAGGAAAAGGTTCAACATTGAAGTCCTTCTAAAGTGGAGTGTCCGCACTGGGCTTCCTCGAGTGTAAGGGAGGGTTAGAGTGTACAAATCTAAAAGTAAATCAACCGAGAGGCCTATAGGTTGTAGAATAAAAGGATGCAACCAAACATTCAAAGCAAAACAGATGAACTAAGAGCACAGAAACCTAAATCTATGCAGAATCCAATTTGATGGCCATTACAGAGAAATGGCTACAGTTGATGTGAATTTGCACCTGAATATTGAAAGGAACAGAGGATATTTAGGGAGGAGTGGAAGCGAGGAACAGGTGGAGGAGTGGTTTTGTTAGTTAACTATGGTATTAGCACTCTGGACAGGGATGACCTCAGTTCACGAAATCAGGATGTGGATACAACTTAGGTAGAGATGAGAAATAATGAAGATAAAAGTCACTTCTGTACACTCTGAGAAGTAACCACATGATGGGTTGAAGCATAAAGGAAGAAATAACGGGAGCTTGTCAGAAACACAGCAATAATAAAGTGTGTTTTTCAATCTGCACATAGAACAGAAAAGTTAGTTGGACCAAAATAGCCCAGATGATGATTTCAGAGAATGTTTTTGGGATAATTTCTCAGAACAGCATGTTCTGGAATCATCCAGACAGCAGGTAATACTAGACCTGGATTTGGACATTGAGATAGGATTAATTAATCTCGTAGCAAAGCTGTCTCTAGATAGCAATGTTTATAATAGGATTGAGTGTTGCACTTAGTTTAAGGATAAACAGTGCACAACACCAGGATGTAGTCCGACAGGTTTATTTGGAAGCACTAGCTTTCAGAGCGCTTCATCAGGTGGATGTGGAACACCAGCATCTCCAAATCAGTTTAAGAATGGGAAGAGTGGGTCTGAAACATTTTATTTTAATTAGTAAAGGTAATTATGAAGACATATATGCAGACTTAGCTAAAGTAAAGTAGCAAATTAGTTTAAAGGATATATTGATCAATAGAGTTACAGTGACAGCTGCTTAAGTAGATACAAAATAACTTGACAAAATATGCTTTGCTCCTGTTGGAAGTGAGTCTGGAGAATTGATGTGAAATAGAGGTGGCAGATGAACTGAGCAGATATTTTGCGTCAGTTTTTATTATAGGCAATGCAAGTAACATCCCAAAAACAGCTCTATATCAGGAAATAGAAAAGGGGAGCTCAGGAAAATTACAGAATAGTGAGGATTTTGCTTTAATTTTGCAAAGCTGCCCTGATTTGGGAAAGATCCCATGCAATTTAGGTAGTGAAAGTAATTCATTAATTGAAAATAATGGTAAATAGAAAGCAGAAATACAAGACAGATCTTTTAGCTTAATATCTATTATAGGCAAAATTGGCACCTCTAGCTGAGGATTGCTCCAAGTGTTTCAGCCTTCTTTTCGCCTTGATGTGCTGGGCTCCCTTATAACTGGAAATTTAGTTACATAGAACATTGAACATTACAGAGCAGTACAGGTCCTTTGGCCCCTGATGCTGCGCTGACCTGTGGAGCCCTATCTATCCTACACTCTTCCATTTTCATAGTTGTTGGAAGGCAGCCACCTCATCCAGTGGGTCTGTTTCATTGTCCACCAAAAGTTCCAACTGAATGTGGCACAAATAGATCTGATCCATTGATTGTGGGATTGGTTAGCACTGTCTATCACGTGCTACTTCTGTTTGGCATGCAAGTTGTCCTATTTTGTACTGAAGACAGCAAGAGAGTCTCCAGGTTATCGCCTCATCTAGGTATGGCTGGTGCTACTCCTGGCATGTCCTTCTGCACTGTTGAACCAGGTGGATCGCAGGCTTGATGGTTACTGTAGAATGGGTGATATGCCAGGCTGTGATATTGTAGATTGTCTAAGTTACGTAGAGTATAATTCTGCTGCTGTTGATGGCCCACTGCGCTTCATGGCTGCCTCTTCATCAGTTGCTAGATTTGTTTGAAGTCTGTCCTTCTGGCCCTGATGCTCTGGTCAGCAGTGGTGCTGTGGAGCCTCTAAGTGATGAATATTGAAGCTACACATGCAGAATTCATTCTCTGGCCTTCCCACCCTCTATGCTCTGTTCAAATGAAGTACTTATTCAAGTGATATGGTACATGGTAATCAGTGGTAGGTTTCCAGGCATGTTCTTAACCTGAGGCCTTGAGACAGCATAGGATCCCACATCAATGTTGAGCACTATATTAACTGTTAGCAACCATCTGCCTGACTCTGCCCTGTCAATGGGACAAGACCTACCAAAGATCTTTTTGTATCATTGACAGCAAAGGTTGAAGTGCCTGAAGATTGGAGGGTGGCTAATACTGTGCCATTATTTGAGAGGCTGTAGGGAAATGTCTGGGAACTGCAGACTGGTGAGCCTAACATTTGTGGTGGGTAAGTTGTCAGCGGAGATTCTGAGAGATAGAATGTACAGGCATTTGGAGAGGCAAGGACTCATTTGGGATAGTCATCATGGCTTTGTGTCTCGAGAATTTGGTTGAGAATTTCGAAGGAGTGACCCAGAAAGTAGACGAAGATAGTGCAGTAGACGTTGCCTACATAAACTTTCGGAAGGCCTTTGACACGATACTGATTGGTAGGTTGTTGAATAAGGTTATATCTCACAGGATCCAGGGAGAGCTGGCCAATTGGATACAAAATTGGCTTGTTGGTAGAAGACAGTGTGTGTTGTTTTACAGACTGTGACCAGTGGTGTGCCGTAGGTTCAATACTAGGTCTGCGGTTGTTTGTCATTTATATAAATGATGTGGATGAGCGTTTCGGAGGTATGATTAGTAAGTTTGCAGATGGCACCAAGTTTAGTGGTACAGTGGACAGTGAAGGTGGTTATCTGGGAATACTGAGAGATCTTGGCCTGTGGGCTGAGGAATAGCAGATAGAAATTAATTTAGATAAATGCAAGGTGTTGCATTTTGTTCGGTTAAACTAGAGCAGGACATGCACAGTAAATGGCAGGGCCTTGTGGAGTGTTATAGAACAAAGAGACCTAGGGGTGTGCAGTACATTGTTCCTTGAAAGTGGAGTCACAGGTAGACTGGGTGGTGAAGGAGGATTTTGGCATGCTAGCTTTCATTGGTCAGAGTATTGAGTATATGAGTTGCAGCTGTACAAGACATTGGTGAAGCCACATTTGGAGTACTGGGCAGTTCTGGTTGCCCTGCTATAGAAAGGATATTATTAAACTAGAACACGTGCAGGCAAGGTTTACTTGGACTGGAAGGTTTATGTTACAAGAAGAGGTTGGATAGGCTGGGCCTTTTTTTCCTGGAGCTTAAGAGACTGAGGGATGACCTTAGAGGTCTACAAAATCATGAGAGGCATGGATAAGGTAGATAGCCAACAGCTTTTCCTCAAGGTAGGGGAATCTAAAACGAGAGGGCATAGGTTAAAGGTGAGAAGGTTCAGACAGGCAATTATTTCACACAGAGGGTAGTGTATGTCTGGAACAGGTTGCCAAAGATAGTGATGGAAGGGGTGAGTACAATTTTGCCATTTAAGAAACATTTAAACAGGTCCATGAGTGAGATAGGTAAGGAGAGATATGGACCAAACACAGGCAAATGGAACGAGTTTAATTGTGAAAACTGGGCGGCATGGGCAAGTTGGACTGAAAGGCCTGTTTACATGCTGTACACCTCTGTGACTCTATAAGCTGTTATGGAAGAGATTAAATAGCTGACATTTAGATAAATTGTAGTAATCAGGCAAATGGTTTTGTGAAAGGGCAATCATGTTTAATCAGTCTATTGGAGTTATTTGAGGAAGTAACATAAATAAAGGGGGACTATATTGTACAGCAGTTTCCAGAAGGTATTCGATAATATATCACTTGAAAGGTTATTGCAGAAAATAAATGCTCATGTGTATGGATACCATTTAGAGTCACACAGCATGGAAACAGACTCTTCAATCCAACTCGTTTGTGCCGACCAGAATCCCAATCTGACCATGTCCTGTTTGTCAGCATTTGGCTCATATCCCTCTAAATGCTTCCTATTCATGTACGCATCCCAATTTCTTTTAAATGTTATAATTATACCCACCACCACCTCTTCCTCTGGCAGCTTGTTCCATGCATACACCATTCTCTGTGAGAAAAAGCTACCCCTCAGGTTCTAGTTAATCTTTCCCCTCTCACCTTAAACCTGTACTCTCTGGTTTTGGGTACTCCAAGTCACACCACTGGTTCTATCTGGTTGAAGCAGGACTTCATTATTTCTGTACTCAAGTCCTTTTTGTAGAGGATTACTTAGTTAACAGAAAGCATAAATGGGTAGTTTTCTAGTTGGGATAACATAACAAATGGTATGTCACAAGGATTGGTGCTGGGCCCTCAACTGTTTACAAATTATGTCAATCATTTGGAATAAAGGCTTGAACATATAGTTGACAACTTTGCTGAAGGCACAAAGATACAGGAAAATATGTGGTAAAGAGTATGTAAGGAGACTACAAAAAGATAGGTTGTATGATTGGGCAAAGAGCTAGCAAATGGAGTAAAATGTGAAATTGTTTATTTGGCAGGAAGAATAGATTCTATGATAACATAAAGATTGCGGAGCTCTGCGATGCAGAGACATTTTAGTGTCCTAGTGCATACATTGTAAATGTATCTGCATACATTGCAGATACAGAAAGTTATTAGGAAAACTCATTGAATGTTATAATTCATTTCAAACAGAATTTAATACAGAAATGGTGAGATTATGCTTCAATTATACAGGACATTAATGAAACAACATTGAAACATTGTCCAGTGTTGATTACATTATTTTACTCCTTTTGCAGTTCTCCAACAGATGAAGGTATGCACAGACAGAGTAGACTAAAAATCTCCTCCCCATTGCAGATGCATCTTAGGCTAGAAGGCATAAGTTTAAAGGTGAAGAGCAAATTGTTTCGGGGAGATCTGCGATTTGTTTTTCACACAGAGGGTGCTAGATATATGGGAATATGCTGCCTGAGAAGGTGTTGGAGCCTAGTACTCTTGTAACATTTAAGAAATATCTGGATGAGTACTTGAAATGCCAGGGCATAATAGGCTATGGACTGAGTATAGGTCAATGGGACTAGAGTAGTTTGGTGTCTGTTGGCATGGGTGTGGTGAGCTGAAAGGTCTGTTTCTATGCTATATGACTCTACAGAATCCCTCATTTGAGGTTACTTCAGGTAGATAATGCACTTCGGATGGGGACTAATATATTGAAATGAATCGTTAGTTGGTTGATAAACAGGAAACAGAGATTGGGAATAAGTGGATCATTTCTCAAGTGGTAGGTGACTGCAAGGGTCAGTGCTTGGGCTCCAGCTATTCACATGATATATAAAAATTATCTGGATAAGGACACCAAATGCAACATTCCCAAAACTAGGTAGGTGAGATTGAAAGTTGTGAGGAGGTTGCAAGGTGGCTTCAAGGTGATTTAGACAAGTTAAGTGAGTGGGCAAACACATGGCAGATGCTGTACGACATGGCTAAATGTGAAGATACGGTGTTTTCCAAAATAAAACAGAAAGGAAGAGTATAATTGAAATAATATATTTGGAGGTATGGACATACAAAAAGATCTAATTTGTACACCAATTGATAGAAGTAGATAGGCAGATACAGCAAACAATTCAGAAGGTAAATGGTATGTTGTTTTACAATACAACTTGATCTGAGTTCAGAAATGGCATTGTCTTTCTGCAAGTTTTACAGGATCTTGTGGAGACAATATTTGGAGTATTGCGGGCAGTTTTGATCTCCCTACCAAAGAAAGGATATCTTTATCTTTACCAGAGAGGAAGTATAGTGGAGGTTCACTAGGCTGACACTGGGACTGGCAGGACTGTCCTATGAGGAGAGATTAGTTCAACTGGCCAATATTCATGTGGGTTTTGAACGATGAGAGGAAATCTGATGGAAACATGTAAAATCTTAACAGGATTAGGCAGACTGTATGCAGAAAGGATGTTTTTGCTGGTTGGGGAATGTAGAACTTGGGAATACAGTCTCAGGATATGGGGTAGATCATTTAGGACTGAGATGAGGAAAAACTTCTTCACTTGAAGGGTGGTGAACCTGTGAAATTCTGTCCAACAGAAGGCTGTAGAGGTCAAGTCACTGAATGTATTCAAGCAAAGATAGATAAAATTTCAGAATTTAAAGACATCAAGAGGTAAAGGGAGAAAGTGGGAATGTAACATTGGTCATATTACCATATATATTGGAGTAACAGTCGACTTTCTGACTACTTTTTAAATTTATGGGGTTGGCTATCACATGGAATACCACCTTTTGAGGGGCTGAAAGTCATGTCCATCAAAATTCATATCGTATCATTAGCAGACGTCCAATTAATCTCTAAACAAATAATGAACAAAAATACAACAGATTACGATAATTCTGAAAACCTGAAGCAGAGCGTGACAGCTGGAGGACCTGGAGCGCAGTGGGATGACTGGCAGACTGATTTATAAATGTTGATCTGTTATGTGGAAAAACTAGGGTCGACTTTTAAGTGAGATATATGGAAAATTCCAGATTTTTTGGACAAAGATAGAGGGCCAACTTTTGCATGAAATCGATTATTACTCGAGTGTCTATATAGTAGATGGTAGAGCACACTCAAAGGGCTGAATGGCCTGCTCTTTCTAGTTAGAATTAGAGTTTATTGTCACATTCCAGGTTTTCATGAGAGTTTTCTTCTCTATAAAATTTTGTAGAGCTTATTTTTATGTGGTTTCAATTCCTGTCCAAAGAGTACGATAGTCTTTTTCTTGAGTCCTCGTACAATCGAGCTTAAGACATTCGTAGCTTTAAATAACCCCTTCAGTGTTTAAATTCAACACTGGTCTGGAACTTACTTTTAAAACTTTAAGGAGTTTAGTTTTAAAGTTTTAAAACTTTAAAAATAAACTACCTATATTGAGATAGGTCGATAGCTTAAGAAATAGACTTTCTTAGGGACAACCATTCTACACATTCAGCTTCAGCAAAGACTGGTTTAAACGTCAAATCCACAAAGGCTTTCTCTAAATGAAAAGAAAATAGTTAATCTCTGACCTAAATTGAAAGTTAATGCACAATACTTCGTTCACTCATGAAAACTTTCTGAATGTAAACAGATTCTTATTAGCCCCCAAGAATGGTTTCTCTCAGACTGCTTTTTAAAATAAGACCCCATTGGTTACGTAAATATGTTCAAGTTAACCTTTAAACCCCTTCAGAGATGCAGACCCAAACCTAACTGCCACAAGCTCAAATTCAAATAAATGATATTAAAATATTGAAATTTGTGCACCTAATTCTCTCACTCCAGTATAGAAGATATATTTCTGGACAATATATTTGGGTTGGTGGATAACTGTTACTTTCTTTGGCACATGTGATCTCTGCTGCTGGTTTTAAAATGAGAAACAAAATCAACATTATTCTTGTCCTTCGTTACCATCGAGTAACTTTTGAAATTGATGATAGGTGAGGTTAGGTTTGAAATTGGTTGCAGTGGCCCTGTAAATGAAAATAAGCATAAATGTCTGCATAAAACTGTGCAATTGTACCTGAATACCTGAATTAGTATCATCAAAAGAGAATGGACAGAATATTAAAAATAACTACTTTGTAATCAAAAGGTTGTTAAAAATGGTCTGTAGGGAAAAATGTGACATTTGATGTCTCTGGAGAATTTCTCTCCAAATTGGCATGCAGCACGATGCCATTGAACTGCTGGTTGCAATGTTCACTCTTAGCCATCCTTTACTGTAAACAGTAGTATCTAGACTGTCCATTTTAGGAATAGGTGGAGCAAATAAAATTATATTCACTCCTTCTGCAAACAGTATAATTGTGTAAATTGCTTCATGTTTCAAGATGTTGAATGCATAATTTCAGTGCTCCATGAATTTACCTGCATTGACCCATGGTTGATGTCAAGGGCAGTATGAATCTTTCTCAAACAAATCAAACCTTACCATTGAGAGTTGTTAAAGAAAAGTAAAAAGGAATTGCAAGTTTTTTTAGGTTTAGTTCCAGCTACGATGCTATCTACTAACAGTCTGTCTAAATGTGAGACTTGTTTTGCTGTTGTAATGTATCATCACCTGTTTTCTTAACCTCTGATCCTTCCAGAATAATTAAACTTCAAGCAGTTTTTCTCGCTTCAAAAGCTGGTTTATGCTAAAAGCTTTGTCAAAATTTCTTATCCGTAGACACCAAATATAGTCCCAGATAAAGATATTATGCACATAGTGCAGACTTGGGCTTTCAGATGGGCGGTAGATTTATGACTAAAAGGAGCAAGCTGAATTAGCAAGCTTATTACGCTGCTCTTATTTTTGGGTTGCTTTTTAATTGGCTCAGATTAAACTTTAAACCAGAATAGTTGAGTGTTATTCAAAACATTTTAAGTTCTTGAAGGGTAATGTAGCACTAAATGCAAATATGTCTAAGAACAATTTGCATTCAACCTTTACTACGTATGAGTTCAGGTAAAAGGAAAACTTCCCAGCACATTATAAATGGAAATGAATGAGGAAAGCTTATGAGCCAGGGTGAAAATGTTTAGGGCGGTGACAAAGGCTTGACCATAAAGATGGGTTTGAGTGTTTTTTAATCCATTCATGATATTACATATCACTGGCTGCGAAAGCATTTATTGCCCATAACAAGGTTTAACAACTGAGCACGACTGAAGTCTCTTAGGGCAATTGGGATGGGGGGGGGGGTGGAGTTTTCAGAAGGATGCAAGGCTGTGGAAGAAAGTAGATGCCTGGAGGATTTATCAGTGAAAACATGAATCAGACCATTGGCAGGACTTTTAAAATTAAGGAACCACAGAAGTCAGTAAAGATGGATTAAGGATTAATGCAGTACTCGATGCAGACTGGAGGGCAGTTATACTGTTTAATTCAAAAGTTAGACTTGACTCAGTGACACCTTTTTGTGGTCTAGTTGAATTGTTCAGGCTTACGTAACTCACATAAATACAAATCTTTGTTTTCTTTATCTTTTATGTTCTTAAAACATACCACAACACTTAAGTGGGGGGAGGGGGTACTTTTTTGAATGCTTTCAATGGCAGTCTTGGCACTTTAAAGATCATTGAGATGAACAGAATACCAAGATTGTTCATGGTATGATATGGTGGGAAGGGAAATGGATGGAGTCACAGGCACAAGGCTACTTGTTTGACTTTAATATTTTGTTTTCAGTTTGAAGATCTGCACGTGCTTGAGCATCAAGAAACATTTGAGTTTAACCGCTGGATGTCAGGAGAGTGATGATGAGTGCAACTTCTTATGAGAACTTTGTATCCTCTGTGCATTTATGCAATCTCTCTCTTCCAGCTGTGAGCATTTGTCCAAAAATACTTCTGCTAATTGTTAGTCATGTCCCTTGCACTTTGCAGTGAGAATAAGCTTATTGTAAGGATCCAAGTTTCTGGCAGGTTTCCCACTCTGCGTATGAGTGATGCAAATGAAAATAGCACTAGGAATTGAACTCTGGCAGCAATTAGTCTTGCGATTAGTAAAAGAGGATTGTAATTTCAAGGATGAAAAGAGGAGGAGTGGGCAAAAGGATTTGAAATGAGATCATGAAAGATGAAGGAGCCTCTCCTTTGTTTGTGAAGAATGCTACAGTTACACTTCAGCTGCAGAAATAATCCTGTTGGGCTGGTGTTGGCCTGGTATCCCATGAATTTAGGACTGGCAAAGACTGAAAAGGACCCTTTCCTAGAAGTTTTTTTATGCACGTGTATAGCTTAAAAATAAATGAAAATATTTGTGTTTCTCACCCTTCATTTTACTGATGTGCATTGAGAGTGAAACAAACTTTTTGATAGGATCTAAGCTTGAAGTTGTACTACAAGCAGGGGTTACCACTTTGATTTCACTCCCTAGGACTTGTAATTGTGAAATTTGTTTTCCAGTCATTTTGACACTGACACAAACAATGTGTGCTATGATTCAATAAATAATAATGTTTAATGTGAACAAAACAAAATCATAGTCATATATGATTATATGGAATCTGCTAATGTATAATATTTGCTGTTTTCCACATAAAATATTTTGCAAGTTAGACTTCAACATAGAAGATGTATGTTTGCACAAGCATTAAAACACATCAAGCTGCTCCCTGAAACCTCATGGCAGAAATGTAGTTTTGAGACCATGATTCGAGGTGAGCACAAGTGTTCCATTTGAACGTATCTTCCCTGCAGAAAGGAAAGGAAAACTGATTGTGTGAAGTAACTGAAGCTGGTCTTGCAGGCAACTTTAGTGTTGGTTGTAGCTTAGTGGTGGCAGTCTTGTCTATAAACTAGAGTTGTGTCCATTCAAGTCCCACTCCAGAGGCTGGAGTACATAAGGCAGTCTGACTCATCTGTTGTAATGCTGAGGAAGACACATTGCACCAAAGGCCTAGCTTCCATCTCCAGTGAACATGATGGTCCCTATTGTGTTACTTAAATGAAAAGGAGGAGAGTTTTCACTGGTGTTATATCATACTGCAGGGAAACAGACACTTTGATCCAACTGATCCACGTCGACTATGTTCCCAAACTAAACTAGTCATGCTTGCATGCATTTGGCTCCTATCCCTCCAAACCCCTCCTATTCATGTACTTATCCAAATATCTTTTAAATATTGTCACTGTACCTGTATCCACTAGTTCCTCTGGCAGTTCATTCCACACATTTTAAAAAAAAAAGTTGCCCTTCATGCTTTCTAAAACTTCCTTAAATATGCCCCTCAGTTTTGAACTCCCCCACTCAAGGGAAAAGACCCTTGTCACTCGCTCATTATTTGTCTTTCATGATTTTATAAACCTCTATAAGGTTACCCCTCAACCTCCTAAGCTCCAGTGCAAAAGGTCCCAACCTGTCCAACCTAATTTTATAATTGAAATTCTCCATTCCAAGCAATGTCCTGGATGGTGTGTTGCCTTCCTGGTGCCAGGGTTAAAGACATCACAGACAGAGTGCAGGAAATCCTCAAGGACGAAGGTGAAAAGCCAGAGATGGTGGTACCTGTCGACTCAAATGATGTCGGGAAGAAGAGGAACAAACTACAGCGGGACTTCGGAGAACTAGGAAGAAGGCTGAAAAGCAGGACGTCCAGGGTGGTTATCTTTGGTTTGCTTCCAGTTCCTCAGGCTGGTGAGGCCAGAAACAGGGAGATAATGGACTTGAACGTGTGGCTGGGGAACTGGTGCAGGAAGCAAATTTAAATTCTTGGATCACTGGGGTATGTTTTGTGGTAAGCATAAATTATACGGTTTGCACCTTAATAGGTTAGGGACCAGCACTCTGGCAGGCAGGTTTGCTACTGCAACACAGCTACGTTTAAAATAAGTAGCAGGGGGGAGGAAATTGCAGGGAAAGTTAGAACAAAGGAAGTCAAGAAAGAAAACGGTATCAATGAAGCAGAAAACTCAAAGAGATCATGCTGTAAGGTTGAGTGAAATAGGAGTTGATGGAAGGGTGAGGGCAGTAACAAATTAAGAATACTATATATGAATGCACGAAGCATTAGAAATAAGATGGATGAGCTTGAGGCTCTTTTGGAAATTGGCAGATACAATATTGTGGGGATAACTGAGACGTGGCTTCAAGTGGGCAGGGTCTGAGAAATGAATATTCAAGGCTACACGTGCTATCGTAAGGACAGATTGACGGGCAGAGGGGTGGCCATGTTGGTAAGGGATGACATTCAGTCCCTTGCGCGGGGGGACTTAGAAGCAGGGGATGTAGAGTCAGTATGGATAGAGCTGAGAAGTTCTAAGGGTAAAAAGACCCTCTTAGGAGTTATCTACAGGCCCCCAAACAGTAGTCTGGATGTCGGATGCAAGTTGAATCAGGAGCTGAAATTGGCCTGTTGCAAAGATGTTACTACAGTTGTTATGGGGGATTTCAACATGCAGGTAGACTGGGAGAATCAGGATGGTATTGGACCTCAAGAAAGAGACTTTGTGGAGTGCCTCCGAGGTGGATTCTTAGAACAGCTGGTTCTGGAGCCTACCAGGGAGAAGGCAATTCTGGATTTGGTATTGTGCAATGAACCAGAATTGATCAGGGACCTTGAACATAGAACATAGAACAATACAGCACAGAACAGTCCTTCAGCCCATGATGTTGTGCCGAACATTTGTCCAAGCTTAAGCAGCCATCCATGTACCTATCCAATTGCCACTTAAAGTTCGCCAATGATTCTGACTCTGCCACTCCCACAGGCAGCGCATTCCATGCCCCCACCACTCTCTGGGTAAAGAACCTACCCCTGACATCTCCCCTATACCTTCCACCCTTCACCTTAAATTTATGTCCCCTTGTAACACTCTGTTGTACCCGGGGAAAAAGTCTCCTATTGTC